>NC_052509.1:30450435-30529797 GCF_014356525.2 Nilaparvata lugens
TATTTCATGCACTTATGATAGTAAAAATAGACAATCCTACACTGATTTTATAACAGATCTGATGAGCAGAAATGATCAGTCAGACGAATCTCTAGCTGATTCATCACTGGTCCACATCTTATCAAAAAAGCTTCCTTTCAATGTTCGTATGACACTAGCAGTATCCTCAATTACCAATTGCAAAGAATTAATGGAACATTTACACAGTATCCAATCCGTTACTTCCGAATCCAGTCAGGTAAACAATTGCACAAGAAACTCCAATCATTCTCTTCAACATGATAGCAATAGTTTCAGAAAAAATTATAATGGTGAAAATCAAATGTCAAATGCCAGAGTAAAACTCGATAACTTGATATCCAAAATACACTGAAAATATTAGCAGAGGTCAACCGTTTGAAAACAGTTCTAGAAATAGATCTCCATATTGCAATAACAAACAACAGGATAGAGGAGCATATTATGATGGCAGAGACCGTTTAAATGGGAATAATTACAAACAAGATGGAGGTCACAAGAATCAAGGTGAAACACATCAAAATCATAACCGGACAAATACATCTCACACAGTAGCACATACAACAAAGACAACCCAAACCCAACAATCAGAACAAATCCACCACCGCAACAGCCCGCCACCAAATAAAGAAGCCAAACATACATCAAAATCAATATGCAAAAAGCAACCCCTAGTAAGTCTGCTATTCCCCCCCCGAAGATCTACCACCAATAACCAGCTCACCACCGAAAATAACATGCAGCATTAACACCGGAATAATTAAAGAATTGCCAATAATCAAACATAAAAATGAAATACTGCCTCCATGCACTGAACCTGAACCCCAGCAAGCAACACCCCCACAACATACCCGATTGGAACAGCCACCACACAAGCATCATTGGATTCACCCGCGGCACACTAGGTTCAAAGAACAAACCACTACCAAAGTAAGCCGAAAGTGTGACCGGCAGGACGACATCGGAGTGAACCCTAGAGTCCAACACCGGAAGGCCCACCGGAGAAAGCGACCAAGAAAACCACGGAAGAGAGGTTATCGCCCGCATGCCAAATTCAAATACCACAAAAAAGAGGCACAGAAACCAGGCAAACATGGAAGGAAGACAGCATGCAGGGAGGAATACCGGCACCAGGAGGAAAGGAATAATTGGACTGACATGCACCCGAAGCACACACGGTTCAAGCAAGCAGCTTACCGTCGTGGTTGCACCTACGGAATAAATAAAAGGAATATGCCAAAAGTAAATGGAAAATTAATAACGGATACGGGCCTGGATTATGATAAAGGAAGGAATTACTATATGAAATTATGGAAAGATGAATTGTGTACATTAAAATTAAAAGAAGGAGTGAATTGTTCATTGGAAACGGGAGTATATGATTGGTATTTAAGGAAAGGTTATGTTGTGAGAAACACGGTAAATGCATTGATTTATTTTGTGAGGATTATTATATTTATGGCTGCGATATCAATTAAGGAAAATATCGTAAAAGTACTGATGAATGAGGGCGTGTCTTATGTTGAGAGAATTAGTTCTGAAATTTTCAAAACTAATCTGAAACTCAGAATGATTCAAAATACACCAAGTAAATACTCTAGGCTAGCCAGAATAAGAGAGCTGATGGAGAACCTCAAGTGTCATATAAATGTGAATTGTATGTAGAGATAGTATAGAAATATTATATTATTATTATTTATGTGTAAACTAATTGAGAAAATCACTAAAATTATCCGCCAAATGATCAAACCGCATAGTTACCACCAAAAATTATAAAGCGGCTTACTTATTATTGGCGGATTATAAAAAATAAAATGCATGAACATTGAGGTTAGAATTATTTGTTTACATTTTGAAAAGAATTAGTCGATCTTGGATAAATCGATAATTATTAGAATCAATACTGAACGAATCAGCTGATTATTCGATCAACCCATATAACAGGTTGAATTATATAAAATTTACTCATAAAGGATATACTATGTATACTAAAGGAAGTCGATGCGTAGAAATACAAACATCCATTATTTCTGTATAAATATTTATTATAATCTAAAAAAGCATGATAAATCAAGAGTATACAAAACTCATATAAAAACTAAATGTATTAACATCGCATGTTAGGATTTATTTATGAAATCAATTTAAGATAAACACTCCATACATTTGTATAAAAACTCATTTTTAGTTAATTTTTTCTATTATAAAGCCGAGGAAGCCCTGATTCCCAAGGCAACCAATTGCATTGAGTTTATTAAATTGAAGGCCAATCAGAGAGTAGCTTACAGAATTATTCTTGGAAGAGGCAAATTTTTCTGAAAACCTGCTTCTTCTGGCTTAAGATCCCGACCTGAGAGGATGCACATGGAGTTTAGGGTTCTTTCTTCCTCTTTTTAAAATTTTAAAACTATTAAGCCACACCCTTTTTTAATGTAAAGTATTTGTATTAAATGTCAATTATCTGTGAACTCAGTGCTGTCAAAGAGTTCGTAATTTGTAAAAGATTCCCATAAAAATATCTTCAATTCGAAAGAAACTTATAAAAATCTGGATCACGCGTTAGCCCAGCAGTGACGAAAAGGAGCCTACCTAATTAATTATTGGAAATAATTAATTCAATCCACGAGACCATCTAGAACTTCAGTTCAGTGAGTGATAAGTCAAACGAGCTCGTTTTTTCTACGTTCAGTGGGGTAATTAATAAAAAAGCACTATTCAAATTAACTTGAATTAAATAAAAAGTCACCACGTGTTGAATAATATCACATAGTTCATAAGAACATTTTATAAATTTATTTAATATATGTAGGAAGCTTACTTCCATGCACAGCCCGAATTCATATAAATCCCTGAGATCTCATGTTTGAATATTAATTTTATTAATTATAATTTTGTTAATGGAACAAAGTATATCATATCAAACTTATAGACCGAACAGGTTTTTGTTTGCAGAATTTTGTATTGATTGGAAGTATAAGTATCAGTATTAAATATAATATATTTATGAATTTGAAACTCAGTATTGTGAATATTAGCAAAGCCTGTGATAATTATTCAGATTTTAGAAATAGATTATTTAAGTGAATTATAGATATATCGAATATTTTATGCACACCTTTTTTATGGGAATATATTTTGTGTTTTATGTCAGCATACAAACTCATAGAATTTTTTATTATATCCTAACTCATCTCGTGATATACAGTTTGAGCTGTTTTAATACCAACACATATTTAGCAGCACTTAAAATTATTGAATCAAGTAATATTAATCTTATTCAGAGCATTCAATATTTATCATCCTTTCATGATATTCATCTCATCTACCAGAACAAGTATATTAAGAAATTATATTAATAAGGTTCCAGTTATATCATATAAGGATCCAGAGAGCTTCAAGAACTGGCGTTGTAAGTTCTAAGGAATTTTGGAAGGGTATATTGGTGAATACTTGTATTCACGACGAGCGTTTCAAGAATCAACTAGAAACAACTATAGTTGGTCCTTATTATTCTCTAGTGATACATGGTTACTGATAATCAGTCATCAAATATTCTTTTACTTTCCTTATTGGTATTCTTCAAGAACTTCATAGAAGCAGCGGTAAGAATTATCAATCACCAGTCACTGAACCTTATGGTGATTATTTGTATTTATAAAATTCATGTTGCTACCACTGAGCTAGAGCTGAGGTTTGAACCCAAGAAATTTTGCGAGCCAGACAGCCTTAATTTTATTCGCAAAAGAGGGAATTTAGAGACTGCTCTTATGAATATCAGAAACGTTGTATTATCTGTGAAGGATTTACAATTCACAACTTCACAACCTTTAAAAAGAAAAAATGTAGCAGTTAGGTTAATTGTGAGATTCAACAACCAGTTCTGATGTAAGCAGTATGAATGTAGAGCCAGCGATCAGCTGAGCAAAGCCACCTGAATCAAATGTAGCGCTCAACATATGATTATAAAAAGGAAAAGCATTGTAACCCAAAAATGTTATTTATTACTGTTATTTATCATATTTATCAATGTTAGTATATTTATTTATATGTTTTATATTTATTACCGTTAGTTATGCCATGTTTGTACCCTAAAAAACCTAAAATGAATGCTAGTTACCTAAAACCAAAGAACCATTAGCAAAAGAAAGAAATTGTACCTGATGTATAGAAAAATTATTTATATTAAGACCTAGGAATTACTATAAAATATAAGCCCCAGAAATTTGTACATCGGAATTATTGTTTGAAAGGAATCAATTATGATAGAATCAAGGAATGTGTGTAGTTAGGTTGGCGGCCCTGCGAGCGGCAAATTTAAAAATACTATGTTCTAAGTGTTGTAAGGAGGAATGTGTCTAGGAGATTATATTTACAATATTTTTGTGTGTTGATGAGGAGAATTGTTATTGTATTTGATAGAGGTCTAAAGGGAGGCGCAGCAGATAGATCTGCGAACTATGATAGAAGTTTGAGAGTATAATTTGTAAACAAAGTATGGAATATATCAATGTATTGAAGGGTGGATTTTCATTAAAAACATTGTGATTCTCAAATATTTTGAATTCAAATCCAGGGGCGCGTGTAACATATTTGAAATTTGGGTAGATATAAAAATCCCTAGCTGAAGTACTAATAGGTCTGAGTAAAGTAACTGGCTAATATAGCCAAAGAGATAACATAAAGATTAGATAGCATCAGCTTGTTCCGGCTAAACGGTACAATAGCCTGAAAGGAATTGGAATAATTTTTTGCTAATAAATAATATTATATAAAATATTGAAGATTGAGGTTAGGCATAAACATTCAGTGATCGGCGACCTAACGATCGACCGAGCCATGCAACGTAGAATCTGACCAAACCCCTTGGCAGAGATCTATTGCGGCAAAACGGTATGCAATTTGGAAGAACAAAAGGTCACGTGGCTAACTATTATGATGCATGAAATAAATGGTAATATATAGAAAATTAACTAGCATGTAGAGGGCATACTTAAAAAACCTAATAAAAATAATTAAATGTATCCAGGAAATAGGAGGTTACCAAGCGCATGAATACTGAAACAATTTGCATGCACCAATCACATAATGACAGTTGATAGGCGGCAATAGTATGCCAATTCAAAAATATTTATATATATTTCTATAAATGATTAGAATTTGTATGAAATTGTTATATAGTCTATGTTATGGATATGGCCCAAAGGCAAAGAAATTATTAAACATACAACATAAGTAATAATTTAATATTTTAGTATGGTCTATTTGAACCTTTAATGGCGGAGGACTAGGATATTCAAATTTTATGTAAATTTGAAAGTCGGAAATAAGAATTGTAAAATTGAGAAAAGAGAACCATCACTCGCCTGCCAAATGCCACCATGAGAGGTCCCTAAATATTATAGAGCGTAATACCTTGCTATAACTTGTAAAAAGCTAAAGTTAGATTGAATTATTTAATTTCTTATAAGACTTTGTGATGCTCTTATAAAGCAGAAGTCATTTTCATTTTTAAATAATTTTTGTAACCCCTTGGAAGAGACCAATCCGGCTACCATAGTCCAGGACCACCAGGAGTTGGATCGACATCAGCAGCTCATAAGAAGATTTCGACACGTGAGTGAGAAATATTGAATTGGTGATGGGCGCCCTCAGTGCTTCGAAATTACCTAATAATCAGAGCTAGCTCGTCAAAAGGGTTTTCTTATAAATTAAGAATTTAATAAAAAGTACTTGCGCAAGTAAAGATAGTATTAAAGGTATTTTATTAGAGGAGTAATGAATCAGTACATTTCAGAAAATTCTAATAAATCAAAGAAGTATAAAATCTAGGCTATTAATGCATATTCATATGATCTTTAATTTTTGCAATATAATTTGTGATAGTTTGTTGTAGCTCTGATTCACTAGATGAATTGCTTTACTTATTCCATCAGGTGCCGAATCTTGCACCCTGAGATAAAATATATATTCATTACAAAGAAATCTACTGGATACTAGAGAATTTAATATATATATTTGGATCATTGGTTGCCAATTTATCAAGTTGATCTTAAGGAACCTATTTTTAATAGAATTGTCCAAGTCAACAAGTATTAGCAAGCTTATATCGCAGCTACATGCAAAAAGATGCATATGATTAAAAAATAAAAGCACATGGTAACGTTTCGTGCTATAAATTTAGAGTATAATGTTTAGCCTGTGATATTTTACTGATTTCAATTATTGTTCTATTTTTATATTATATATTTTCATCGCTCTTTATATTTTTGCTTGATCTAATTTTTTGCAATATTTATATGTATCAATTGTTTATGGTGTGCAATCTATTTTAATTCCTCAACACTATAGGATAAGTACATTATATATATATATATATATTATATATATATATATATATATATATATTATTTTTCAATGAATTACAAGAATTATAGGGGAAGCTCATACCTGGGCCTATAAAGATTTTTATGAGACTGTATCCTATTAAAAAAAAAAACCACGACCTAATTTTATAATTATATATTAAACATTCCATGCTCTACCGACTGATGCCAAGCAGGAGGCTAATCGTTATTTAAATATAAAGAATAACGTGACAACGTTGTATTCAACATTTCGATAAACGTTATATCAACGTTTTGATAAACATTATAGTCAACTTTCAATAAACGTTATATCAACGTTTTGATAAACATTATATCAACGTTTTGATAAACATTATATCAACGTTTTGATAAACATTACAGTCAACATTTCAATAAATGTTTTGATGAACATTATAATCAACCATTAGATAAGCATTCGATTCTTTCCAAGGTAGCACAGAAACGTTGAAATAAAGTTAGAAACACGTAATACCTTAACGTTGAAAACACGAAAAAATTACCGTCGTTTCCACATTATTTTCAACGTTGAATAATAGTTGAAAAAACATCGTGGTAACCATTATTTTTAACTATCAACAGACGTTGAATTAGCCATACTTTTTAACCGGTACCTTATTAATTACATGATAATATTTCTAAAATCATTTGGAAAGAGATGAAAATACGAAATCATATTTCCATTTATTTACATATGATTTCATGTAACAGAAATATTACCGTGTAATGCGGTACATTGGTAAGGTGAAATAAAAACACACAATAAAAACCATATTACTTCAATTTTGATCCACAAAAGTTATTATGATGAAAGTTGTTTAGAAAACTGAGATGGTTAAAACCAAATTACCATGGTAATTTAATATACTCTGCCATTGTATAGCTAAAATCTCAAAAATATTTTATGTCTGTAAGAAAGAGAACTTAAAACTATTATATATTATATTGAATGATGAAATACGAAATGAATATTTTTTCATTACCATGTTACAGTAAAACACTTTTATAAACTGCTTATCACACTACATCCAACCACTTTTTAATTTTAAAAACTGAATATACAAAAGTTATGTATACATTCAAACAAAAATGTTGACTGTAATTGGAATACCAATAAAAATTGCGATAGATACAGTATTGACATTTCAAAAAATCTGGAGTGGCGCACTCACACAACTTTCCTTGCCGTTATGAAAAATGATAACCAGACGGTAGTGTTAACGCGCATCTCAAGTCTACTATTCAAAGATCTGAGCCAGCTGGTGACAGGACAATAATGCTGGAGACACATGTCTGCTATCTCTTCATAGTGAATGATAAAAATAGAATCAACAGTTGCCACTTTTTTGGACTCAGGGAACCTTGAAACGTGTAGGGAAATTCATAAATTGGGGTACCTTTATGGGGTACCTTTGGGGTACCTAAACCTATAAATTGGGTTAATTTTTTTTGGAAAGCAATACTTCCCTTACCTATGGTAATAGGGCAAGGAAAGTAAAAATTGGTTTTGTTTTAGTAGAAGCACTAGCTGTATAGAACATGAACTAAATGTAACAGAGAGGCTTATTTAGTATAGAATAAAGAGACTATAATCACAATTTGGCCATTTGTTTGAGAAGGCTAAATTATGGTAAAAGTTTGGTGGATTTGAAAAAAGCTAGCCAGCAATCAAAATGCTGAGAGAACAAATGGCCACAGTGTTATTATACAGTCTCTCTGTAGTGTGAAATAAAGAAAGTGAATATTAAATGCATGAAAAGTCTGTATATTGTTAAATTGTTACAAAAAAGATTATGGATGTTTATTTGAGATTCTCTAAAAATTTACTCATTGGCACTTGGCCTAGTTACATGTGATTGGGTGCTGGATCATTTCTCCGTTTTTCTCGACATCCATCATGGTCTTTGGAGAATCAAAACCAATTTTGGATTATTATATGGATTTCTTCATTTGGGGCACTGGAAGTAGACTTGATGTTCCACACTGCTCCTGAAAACAAAAATTTATAACCCACTGTGAAAAACAATAATATTTAAATTGAAAACTGCCATGTAATTCATATATATTTTTCCAGAAGAAAAATTTAGTGGGATTAAAGTTAGTAGAGATGTGATTTAGATGAGTTTGAGATGGGATATTATATATGAATATATATACAGTTTGAGTCATATGTATTTGGAACCCTTCAATAACTTGGAGACTATTGTGGATATCACTGTAACTTTCAGGATACTCTATACTCATTTAGTATCATTTAGTAGTACTCATTCAGTAGTTATACTCTATACTCTATTCATTTTGTATGAAAGTATCATAGAGCATTTCTATTGATGTCATCTTTCTTGTTTTAAAGAGGTATTTAAAATGATGTATCACACAATGGGTGTTTACATTTAAAATATTCGAGATACAATCCCTAAGTCATCCCCTTACGAGGGGTTGGGATTCAGTTATATGTCAAAAGGTAGAATAACATTGTAAATCCTGAAATTTACAAAAAAAGGGTGTTCACTGGGAATCGCATGGTTTTAAAAAGCCACAAATTTTCAAATTTTGAACAAAAACTTTATTTTTTCACACAATGTGTTCTACAAACATGAAACTTGTAATCTTCTCAAAGTTTGTAGAACACATTGTGAAAAATAAAGTTTTTGATCAAAATTTAAAATTTGTGGCTTTTTTAAAACCATGCGGTTCCATTAAACACCCTTTTTATATCTAAAACTACAACATTCTCCAACTTATTGAAGGGCTTCCATACATATGACTCACTCTGTATAATAAATATACCTACTCATGTTAAGAACTTGATCTGTGTAAAAAAGTTGGGGAAGATTGTGGGAACAAGTCAACAAGTCATTGAAGATTCTATTGAAGAAAAATAAATCAATTTCAAATGACATAGAATAACACTGATATAGCCTACTAATAAGGCCTGTTTACACAGTATAAGTTTAAGCTAAAGTTCAAACCTTTTTTTTAGTTTAAAATAAATTTCAGTTTTTAGAGTATCATTTTGAACTGCCTACCTAACCTAGTCTATAAATCAAGAATTCACAGATCTTTGAATTAGGTACTAAACTCAGTGATGTGAGTAACTCAAGATGGATTTTGGTTATTCTTTTCTAATTAGCAATAAAAGTGTGTACTGCATTATAATTTTAGAATTTTCTTGTCAGAAATTGAATAAGAATACAGTAACATATGTGCCCACTTTGAAAACAACCAACAATCAACTAGGCAGGTTTTTGGTAACTTAGCCCAAGTTAGGCTGGTTTAGTGAAGTTTAGCTTGAAAGTTTGTCGATGATGACTACTAATCAAAGCATAGTCTATTTTTAAGAATGAAATATAGGCCTATTAAATTTATTTATTTATTCATAGATGGCTTTCATTGGCAGAGAGATCCTTTTGGATGTTCTGCCTTGCCGTATTACCCATGTTGTCATTTCCTATCAACACTCAAGTTTATAGGTTATATATTAGGTTCTTCATGTTCTCAATATATTAAATAAGATGATATATTATGAAAGATGGAAATATAATACGGCTTATTTTTTCAACTTTTTAAATAAATAATAGAGACTATACCACAAGGTAACGTTTTCAGCATAGGTTAATTTTATGTTTGCCTAACACAATCACAGAGAACTATAAAGGTAACAATCTGAATCTCATGTATCATATACATGAATACATAATATAATAAATAATTTGTAAATGTTTAACTTACCTTTCAATCATTCAACGGATAGAGATAACAAAAATTACAAGACGATCACATCACATCCACGATTCCACTCACAGCTTTGAAAATGCGAGGTTACCGTTGGACGTTGGTATTTTCTTTGAGTTGAGCAGTTTCATTGCGCATGCTTGAATACAATTTTGCGCGATATTTGAATATTGGAGAATTCATAGATTCCGTGTTTTTAGGATAATTAACATAATATTAAGCATAATTAAGTGAAGCCACATGAGTGGCTTGTGATTGACACTTGAGATATTGTTGGAATCAATATAATAAGAGTGGTTATCATATTTCGAATTGAAAACTTAAAAATGATTTCAAAGTCTTGGTGTGTTATTTTATGAATGGCATTCTTTCAAGCATAAACTGGAATCCAATTTGAAAAAATGATATAACTTATTCAATTTTGGTTAGAATTATTTGATTCTAGGACAATGTTGATAATATAAACAGAAATGTTTTTTGATTTTTTTCAAAATTTTTTATCATTAATTACAAATTATTTAAAATTTTAAACGTCAGTAGCCCGTCAACGGCACGTTTGACGGGATTTTTGCATACCAAAAAAGTGCTGGAAATTCACTTCGAATTAGTCATGAAAGACTGCTTTTTCGAACATTTTTGGGAAACTTGAAAATCAGTCAAATTTAAGTCCCTATCTGGATTATAATTAGCGCAAAAGGTCTATTATATAATCAACAGTGCGTTGTAGACGATTTTCGCAAGAGACAAAAAGTGTTTGAAATTTAATTCTGAACCTGAATTGATCAACAAAAAGCCTGAAGTGAACTTTTTTGGAAAACTTACAAAAATTTCAGTCTTATTTGGTGCAAAACATTATTTTTATCTCGATAACGGTGTGTTGGAGACGATTTTTGAAGAAGATAGAAAGGGGTTGAAATTCAATTCCACTTGAGAATTGTTGGTTAGAAAGCCTAAATTGACACATTTTTAGGGATTAAGTTACAAAGGTGAGGGGGGGAGGAGACACCTTCTGAAAAAAATGTTTGATTTTCACTTAGTGTGTTGACTGAGTAGGTACTGTAAAAATTCCATACTGTACCAACCTTTCTAATGTTTCTTTTGGTAAACATTACTAACGTTTATCAAATGTGGTTTTCATAACGTTTATCAGCATTATACATTCTAGACGTTTATTAAACGTTTATAGAGTGAACGTTTATTTTTGTAAACTTTTCTAACGTTTATTAAACGTTGTTTTCATAACGTTTATCGGATTTATACATTTTAAACATTTACTGAATGTTTTTTAAACTTTTTGTGCTGTGTGGGTATAATTCAGGAAACTCTTAGAACATCCAGAACACACTTGGAAACTTTTAAAACACTATCAAATGTTAATCATATCCATTCTGTATCTTTATAATTATTATGAAAGCAGCAAAGACAAATATTCCTAAAAAATCACATCACGGAATTCTACCTTGGAAAACTATTCAAAAAATATATGTCATCAAAACAAATTTAGAAAAGGTTAGGGTCCTTGAAACTTCATTTGATCCTTTACAATTTTAAGACAAAATTATTTTAAAACATTAATTTATCAATAAGGGACCCTCAAACATTTCATGTACTAATTCAACTTTAAGTAGTTTAGTAGATTATAAAATATAAATTTAAAGAAAACTGAAATCCCCAGCTGGATCCTTACAGAGAAAATATGGCCTCACATTTCAATGTAAAGATTCAACCGAAAATCTACTATTCAAATGAAATAAAAATTTGTGATCTAATAATTCCCAAATCAAAGTTACAATTTAACAAGAGAGTCTTATTCAGCACGTTTTAATGGTTCACGTTTTACACCCCTCCCTCTTTGAAAGTCTATAGTGACTAAAACCCATTCTGTCACATCCGGAGTTCCTGGGACGTTTGTTAATTTGGAAAAAGTTGTTGCCTCAAAGCTGTTTCTCCAATTTGAATCTAGTCTCAGTAATCGAGCTCTACACGTCCAGATGGACAGGAGACAGCATACCCCAAGCTTCTAGGACTGCCATCAATTCAGAGGCATCTCAGCGGCTTAAAGACACACGTTCACGAGACATTCATGAACCCGTGAATTGATGGACTCGTACATTGATGGACCCATACTTTGATGGACCCGTACTTTGACCGCTGTTGGAATAAAAAAATAAACTAGGATAATACATATTAACTTAACTACAGTTATATAATAAAATCAACATTATTCAGGTGCTTCCTGTAAGAAACTCGAATACAAAAAAATACTTTAAAATACAAATAGCCATTACTCTTATATCTTGATTTATTTGTAGTCAGGATCATGCCCTTTATACAGAGAGGTGAGTACATAATTTTTATTCCATAATACCAAACTTTAATTCACTAGTTGATCCAACAACTTCTCATAACAAGGTCTTTCAGATATTGTTGTGAGTCAGTTCAGTCAGTTCTCTTACATAAATTACAAATATAGTGTAATTTAAAAAATAAATTACATAATAGGTGTTTCCTTAAGAATCAAGAAAGCTTTTCATTAGAATCAGCAAAACAAATAGAATCTATATCACAAAATACTGTCATTTAAATTTAGGTTAATAGCTTCCTCTTCAAAAATGATTTAAAATAAAAAAAAATCTCAATTCCTTCTGATGAGTACTTTAAATTTCTACAAAACATATACCGTTCATTTTCTTCCAACATTTATCAGTTTGAATTACCATTACCATCTTCCATTCAAATCAAAAGGACTATCCTCAATTCCTTGCCTTATAAGGTCATTCATTAATCAGACTGATGCTCAAGGAAAATCGTTGATTTTCTTAGTACTATAACTTCTACACACACACACAGAGTCAACATAACACAACGCAGAAAGGCAAACCAGCGAAACAAACTGTTATAACAGAGTGACTTCTCATGATAATTCACATAATCCTCATCATTCACAATTGGAACAATGAATATTGGGGGAGTTTCTTCAGTGTGGAACACCGGGTTAAGTCATAAAAAATTTGGCAGAAAACAACATGACAGTACTCTCGATAACATTCTGTATAAGACCAATAACGACTAGAAAAAAATATTGACTTCAAAATTTCAAATAAAATACTAATAATGAGTCTCAGACTAATCAAACTCGCACTACAATCATGTGAAATCAACGAAATTTTAAATGGATTTCAAAGAACTACCCATAAACATCAAAAGGAACAAAATGAATCAACTTGACAACTCTTCAGATAACCAGGTGGACTAGCAACAAATTTTGATCTCACAAAAGTTAAGGCAAAAACTCTGAACATAATCAACTTGTGAAATTTTGCAACATAAGACACCAAAAAAATGTATAAAGTCAACTACAAATTGTGTAAAACCGGCTGCCAAACTCCACATCCAGTAGATGGGCCCTGTCTCATATGAAGCTAAACAACCAGTAATAGACATCAATAAACAGTGACAAAATAAAATCAAAATTAATTCAGGCAGTTACTTTCCTAAAGCAGCAGTGAAGGAACCCAATATATGCACCTTTTACTGGTCCCTCATAACTGGTGAGATAATTAGCTGAAATTTCTTCCAGACAAAGATAAAACGACCAAAATATTTTGAAGAGACTCTCCAATCAATACTATGCTGTTAAGTTAATAGCCAGATTATCCCAATTCCAATCTCAACAGAAACTTTAAATAGAACAACAAATTAAAACAAATTATCAAATTATAACAATCATATGACCAGACCATCATAACTCGACTAGTTATTAAAATCAAGCAATCCACTGAAGCAGCTAACGGCCGCCTCATGTCAAAGCAACCCCGACCTATGCAACCGCTTTTCAATGTCATAAGCCAATAACTACACAGAGTTAACTCACATGCAACAATGTTCTAGCAGCTTACGTATTATGATACTCGTTGCCCTTGATACATGTATCACCTTTGCAACAATACTCATATCACCCATTAACTACTCTTTCTACTCCAATCTCGTTCCTTGCACTTAGTGCAACAAATTTTTTATTCTATTTTTTTTTCTATTGGTCAATACTATAGCCATCTAGTCTGAAGACTAATGAGCTTATTTTTTCAATCCCAAATTACTACTTGAAAGATTGAACAGTGAATTTCTCATTAGAAACTCTTACTGCTATTGTTTAATTAATATGTACACTTATTGACTGCACTATAGAAGCTAGATTCACTCAATCACTGCTCTGCTCTTTCACTGGACACTACTTGAACAAGCACTACACTAGTTCAAACGGTTTCCTCCTTTTGAGCCTCCGCACCAACCCTCCATTGTCTAGCAGCTGGATCGCCTCGACGTTGTCATGTTGGTGCAGTCGCCCCTTGTGCCTCTCCGCATGCCTCTGGATTTCGGTGGACACCAGATCGACGTGAAGGTCTCTATGAAGATTGCTGTTCCTGACATACCAAGGACCATCCACAATGTTTCTTAGCACTTTGTTTTGAAAACGTTGAATGATATTGATGTTGCTTTCTTTGGTACACCCCCAAAGTTGTATACCATACGTCCATACTGGCTTTGATATCTGTTTGTACAGAAGTACTTTGTTTCGGAATGAAAGGACAGAGTTTCTTCCGATCAGCCAATACAGCTTCTTATATTTGATTCCAAGCTCTTCTCTCTTCTTCTTGACATGGGCCTTCCAGCGAAGCTTTGCATCCAAGGTCATACCTAGATACTTGGCATCATTAGCATATGGTACAACTTGGTTGTTGATAGTTATTGGTATGGGCAGGTCCTTCTTATTGGTAAAATTGATGTGAATCGACTTTGTTTCATTCAATTTCATTCTCCACTTCCTAGTCCAATCTTGAATTTTGTTGATGGATCTCTGTAGTTTCTCTGTTGCAATATGTATATTACAGTCTACTGATAATATGGCTGTGTCGTCTGCAAATGTTGCTGTTGTATTCTCATCAAGGCTGGGAATATCGCTGGTATAGAGTAGGTAAAGAACTGGTCCCAGAACACTACCTTGAGGAACTCCTGCTTTAATTTCCTTCAAATAAGAATATGAACTTTCATGCCTGACCCTAAAGTATCTGTCAGTGAGATAGGATTGTAATATATCTGTATATTGCTCTGGTATCACTTTTTTGAGCTTGAAAATGAGACCTTCATGCCATACTTTATCAAAAGCTTGCCCTATATCAAGGAAAGCTGCTGAGCAAATTTTTTTCTCTTCTAAGCACTTCTCTATTACATTTATAATCCGATGCACTTGATCTATTGTTGAGTGTTTCACTCTGAAGCCAAATTGGTGATTTGGAATTATGTGCGGTCTCTCAATTATTGGTTTTAGCCTACTAAGTGAAATCCTTTCAAACAACTTGGATAGGACCGGTAACAATGATATTGGCCTATATGATGATACTTCATGTGGCTATTTACCTGGCTTCAGTAGCATTATAACCTCTGCTACTTTCCATATTCCTGGTACGAATTTTACTCTGAAAGAAGCATTCAAAATGTTTGTTAATTTCACTATTGCTTTCCTTGGTAGGTGTTTGAGGACTGAGCCGGTTATCATGTCAAATCCAGGGTTTTTTTTGTTATTCAGATTTCTTATTTCTCTTTCCACTTCTTCCACTGTGACACACATTATTTCTTGATTCGGCTGTAAGATATTCTCATCCACTTCTGAAGTTTCGTCTTCACCTGAGTTGATTGGCTGGAAAACGTTTACAAGGTGATCCACAAATGTCTGTGCCTTTTCATCACAACTCCTCGCCCATTGTCTGTCCTGCTTTCTGAGAGGAGGAGATTGTTGAATGGTTCGTTTTATTTTTTTAGCTGCCTTCCAGAGTGAGTAGTCCGTGCTGAATTCTGCTGTCAAGTTTCTCAAGTGAAATACTGTTTTTCAACTCTTTTGTCTTGGGGGAAACATGATTGCTGCCATCTCCTTCTAGCTCTTCGTATTTCAACAATCAATTCTCTGATTTCCGCAGGGTAATTATTTCCAGTGGTTCTTCTTCTGATTTGTGGGGTATTACACCATGCTGCCTGTTGGATATCAGTCACAAACTTCTCCAACTCCCGAGCAATATGTTCTTCGATCCTTAATGGTGAGTTCAATTCTATTCTTTCCTCCAGCATCTGTTGGAAGCCATTCCAATCAGTGCGGCTATTTGCTAACGCTGGACAAGTATTTTCCTTCTGTAGAATTGAATCACTCAGAGTCATAATGATGGGTGAGTGGTCGGAATTAAGGTCGAGACTATCCTCTAAATGCAAATAATTAACTGATATATTTTTTGCCAGGAAGAAATCTATGAGATCTGGGATTTTCCTCGTATTGGTGAGCCAGTAGGTTGGTTTACCAGTTGAAAGAGCTTCGCACCTCATCTCTTTCATTGCTTCGAAGAGCTGTCTCCCCTTGTGAGTTGTTAAGCGCGATCCCCAATGCACGTGCTTTGCATTGAAATCACCACCAAGAATGAATTTTTCTCCTAACATATCAAGCAATGTCGAATACTCCTCTCTTCTGATGGAATATCTGGGAGGACAGTAAATAGCTGCAACAACAAAGTTATAATTTACTGCTTGAACTGCTACACCTATCAATTGAATTCTATCACTTTCATGTTCCACTTCTTCATGATGTTGTAGATTGTCTCTGATAATGATGGCACTCCCACCCCTCGCGACATTGCTGGGATGTAAAGCATGATAGATCTAAAAGCCTTTGAATTTGATAAACGATTGATTTGTAAAGTGAGTTTCAGATATAAGACATATATCTATTTTTTCTATGTCTAGAACTACTTCTAACTCCTGTTGCCGTTGTAACAATCCATTCACGTTCCATTCCATTATTTTTAGTGAATGAATCATTTGAATTTCAGTAGTCTACTCTGTTCTAACTTCTGAAATTTAGATTGTAGTGAGGTGATTATTTGCTCTTGTCTATCCAGTTTTGCCAAGATTAGCTGCAAAATATTATTGGTGCCTTCTCCCACTTCACTTTTTGGCTCTTCCAATTTCGATCTATTTTCCTTTGAGACAATCTGGGCGAAAGTCAATTTCTTAACTGCACTACCATTGTTTAGATTGTGAGCTTCTGTATTTTCCGTGATTCTTGGTGGGATATTTTGAATGATTTTCTTTCGTGAATCTGCAATAGTTTTTGTTTTAGTAGAATTCCTGATTTTTTGCAATTCGATTGCAACAGTGCAACCTCGATAGCTGGCTGGATGTGCTTCACCGCAATGAATACATTTTGTTAGAGCATCGTTGGGTTTCGAACATTCCTTTGTTTGGTGTTTACCTGCACACTTAACACACCTAGGCTCCTTGTTACAATATTTTTGAGTGTGGCCGTATGCTTGGCACCGTTTGCATTGCGGTATCAGATTGGCCTTCCTCAATGCTTCAACTTCCACTCTACAGCCAAGTATATTTTTCAATTCAAATACTGTTTTTATATCTTCTTCCACACTGAATGATACCATGAACATATCTAATGGTTCTCTTGTCTTCCACCTCAGCTTGTTGACAACTTCTAGAACTTTCAATCCTCTTACTTTCAAATCTTCCAGAATCATTTCTGTACTACAAGAGTTATGAAGCTTTTTAATCATCACTCTTACTGGTCTCGACTGTTTATCTTCATAGGAGTGCCAGTTGAGCCCATCTTTAATCAATTCTCTGGTAATATTCCGATAAGTTTCCGAATCAACTGCATTTACTTCAAATGTTTCTTTACTTAACAGTTTAATCCTAAATTTGTCAGCTGGTGACACTTTTTTCAAACTCGTAAGAAGTACATTCAGATTCTTAATACCATCCACAATGATTGGCGGTGGTGGCATTTCTTTCTTCTTCCTCTTCTCCTCCTCACTGATTGGTTTTTCCACAGGAGTGATTTTATTATTCAAATTTTGTTGCTTCTTTTTGCAGACTAATTTTTGATTTCTGGCGATGGGGTGCTAAGCTTCCTCTTCTTGGTAGCCCGCTTAGTACGAGTTCTGATCCATTCAGTTTCTTCAGCCAATTCTTCTTCATTTGTCGAGTAGTTCTCGGCTGCTGAGCTAGTAGGCTGTGGGCTATGGATCTTTTTCTCAATATTGAGAAATCTTTTTTCCAAATCCTGCATTTTTTGCAAGAGTTCGGCGTTGCTTCTCTCTAGCTCCTTCCTCTTCTCATCAGATTCCTTCCAGGCGATGAAAAGTACCTGCTCGGCTGAAGATTTGAGATTTAGTTTCCCTTTCAGAGGGAGTTTTGACAACCCACAAAACTCATTTTTCATTTGAAGATATAACGGAAAGGTGCATATGACCTTATTTTTTTGCTCAGCTTGCCAAAATACCAGTCATTCCAATATTACAATTTTCGACTGACTGTACAGTAAGTCAGCCTTTCTATCAGGGATCGAATTATTTTGAAATTTTAATTGAATAGAAAATGGAAGAGAATAATTTTTCTATATAAATATCAAAACCTTTATTCAAAGACATATTAACTGCATGCGTTTTCATATTGCCGATACAGCATTGATGAAACTGTAGACTTTTATTTAGCACTTTGTCTCAAAAAGCTGTTCTAGCTGAAAAATTAATTATGCATGCCACGTGTAGGCCTTAACATTGCATCAGGAAAACGAAGTTTTGAAACTATGGGCCAGTTGCACGTTGTGCCGTGCTATGAATTTGGAAAGTTAATTTGGAATTTAGAATTTAGAAGCATACACAATATAACTTAATAAAAGGGATGCTTGATAAACATACCTATTGCTAGAGAATGGGAATCCAGGAATGACAAGAGAGACAACTGAATAGATAGAAGATATCAAATATATGGTCACCTCTTACAGTTAAATTCAACAGTGAATTAAAACAAAATGAAGTTACATCATGAAAACCGAAAATACAATCACTAAATTTAGAAAGTTATCTCCGATATAGCTAATTCAATAGTATCCTACTCTGTCTGCTTCACATTGAGAACATCTTAGATTGAATCATGAGAAGCTTGAAGGACTCTGATTTCAAAAAGAAGAATTGAAAGTTATCATAGATATTTCTCAGAAGTTAATCATAAATAACTATACATATGTTGAGAAAAGATCAACATATAATTCAGGAAACTCTTAGAACATCCAGAACACACTTGGAAACTTTTAAAACACTATCAAATGTTAATCATATCCATTCTGTATCTTTATAATTATTATGAAAGCATCAAAGACAAATATTCCTAAAAAATCACATCACTGAATTCTACCTTGGAAAACTATTCAAAAAATATATGTCATCAAAACAAATTTAGAAAAGGTTAGGGTCCTTGAAACTTCATTTGATCCTTTACAATTTTAAGACCAAAATTATTTTAAAACATTAATTTATCAATAAGGGACCCTTAAACATTTCATGTACTAATTCAACTTCAAGTAGTTTAGTAGATTATAAAATATAAATTTAAAGAAAACTGAAATCCCCAGCTGGATCCTTACAGAGAAGATATGGCCTCACATTTCAATGTAAAGATTCAACCGAAAATCTACTATTCAAATGAAATAAAAATTTGTGATCTAATTATTCCCAAATCAAAGTTACGATTTAACAAGAGAGTCTTATTCAGCACGTTTTAATGGTTCACGTTTCACACCCCTCCCTTTTTGAAAGTCTATAGTGACTAAAACCCATTCTGTCACATCCGGAGTTCCTGGGACGTTTGTTAATTTGGAAAAAGTTGTTGCCTCAAAGCTGTTTCTCCAATTTGAATCTAGTCTCAGTGATCGAGCTCTACACATCCAGATGGACAGGAGACAGCATACCCCAAGCTTCTAGGACTGCCATCAATTCAGAGGCATCTCAGCGGCTTAAAGACACACGTTCACGAGACATTCATGAACCCGTGAATTGATGGACTCGTACATTGATGGACCCATACTTTGATGGACCTGTACTTTGACCGCTGTTGGAATAAGAAAATAAACTAGGATAATACAAATTAACTTTACTACAGTTATATAATAAAATCAACATTATTCAGGTGCTTCCTGTAAGAAACTCGAATACAAAAAAATACTTTAAAATACAAATAATAGCCATTACTCTTATATCTTGATTTATTTGTAGTGAGGGTCATGCCCTTTATACAGAGAGGTGAGTACAAAATTATTATTCCATAATACCAAACTTTAATTCACTAGTTGATTCAACAACTTTTCATAACAAGGTCGTTCAAATATTGTTGTAAGTTAGTTCAGTCAGTTCTCTTACATAAATTACATATATAGTGTAATTTAAAAAATAAATTACATAATAGGTGTTTCCTTAAGAATCGAGAAAGCTTTCCATAGAATCATCTTCCATTCAAATCAAAAGGACTATCCTCAATTCCTTGCCTTATAAGGTCATTCATTAATCAGACTGATGCTCCAGGAAAATCATTGATTCTCTTAGTACTATAACTTCTACACACACACACTTACAGAGTCAACACAACACAACGCAGAAAGGCAAACCAGCAAAACAAACTATTATAACAGAGTGACTTCTCATGATAATTCACATAATCCTCATCATTCACAATTGGAACAATGAATATTGGGGGAGTTTCTTCAGTGTGGAACACCGGGTTAAGTCATAGAAAATTTGGCAGAAAACAACATGACCGTACTCTCGATAACATTCTGTATAAGACCAATAACGACTAGAAAAAAATATTGACCTCAAAATTTCAAATAAAATACTAATAATGAGTCTCAGACTAATCAAACTCGCACTACAATCATGTGAAATCAACGAAATTTTAAATGGATTTCAAATAACTACCCATAAACATCAAAAGGAACAAAATGAATCAACTTGACAACTCTTCAGGTAACTAGGTGGACTAGCAACAAATTTTGATCTCACAAAAGTTAAGGCAAAAACTCTGAACATAATAAACTTGTGAAATTTTGCAATATAAGACACCAAAAAAAATGTATAAAGTCAACTACAAATTGTGTAAAACCGGCTGCCAAACTCCACATCTAGTAGATGGGCCCTGTCTCATATGAAGCTAAACAACCAGTAATAGACATCAATAAACAGTGACAAAATAAAATCAAAATTAATTCAGGCAGTTACTTTTCTAAAGCAGCAGTGAAGAAACCCAATATATGCACCTTTTACTGGTCCCTCATAACTGGTGAGATAATTAGCAGAAATTTCTTCCAGACAAAGATAAAACAACCAAAATATTTTAAGAGACTCTCCAATCAATACTATGCTGTTAAGTTAATAGCCAGATTATCCCAATTCCAATCTCAACAGAAACTTTAAATAGAACAACAAATTAAAACAAATTATCAAATTATAACAATCATATGACCAGACCATCATAACTCGACTAGTTATTAAAATCGAGCAATCCACTGAAGCAGCTAACGGCCGCCTCATGTCAAAGCAACCCGACCTATGCAACCGCTTTTCAATGTCATAAGCCAATAACACAGATAAGCCAATACACAGAGTTAACTCACATGCAACAGTGTTCTAGCAGCTTACGTATTATGATACACGTTGCCCTTGATACACGTATCACCTTTGCAACAATACTCATATCACCCATTAACTACTCTTTCTACTCCAATCTCGTTCCTTGCACTTAGTGCAACAAAATAACGTCAGTTATAGCTAAAGATAAAGGACTCCGCAAATTGTCCCACAATTACCTAGCAACACCCATGTTACAATTCTGAATTTTCCCTTTTGGGAAAGACTAAAATTTTCACTGTTTCACAAACAGTTACAACTATTCAGTACATCATTACCACTTAATTTCTGTTACTCATTACTCACTTGGGACCGAATCAATTGAAACTCATTTCTCCAGCACATGAAGAAATATGACAGTTCAAACGCCCAGGCCAATGATCATGATAACAGACACTGAATTACCTATCATAGAGAAAATTTTCCACTATCGACTAGTACATAACTGAATCTAACCTCCACAAAAAATTATTTGAACAAAATTTAATACTGCCTACCACACTCAATGAAGAACCTTCAGAAACTCAAAACTTTATTTTAAGTGTTCCGGTGACAAAACAAGCTAAAGCAAACGAGATAAGCATATTCCCAACATTAATAAAAATAGTCCCCATATTCTATAGTACTGAAACCTGTTCCATTTCCGTTACATATTTATTTTTTTCATCATCACAAAAGTTGTGAAAAATTAAGTTACCTGGATTTTCTTCCTGTTTCCTATTTTCAATTTTTTGTTTTATTTAATCTTTCCCTATTTTTATGTTTTATTAAAGATCTACTTTCCTATTCTTCAACCTTTTCCCGTTTCTTTCCCCTTTTAAAATCAATTACTTTTGCTATAATTATCATAGAGCATTGATTCTATATCCTGTCTGTCTTATTAAATGATTCTTCACTTCATTATCACCCCTCATAAAAGATTCCTAGAAATTCGAGGTCACCAGATACTAAACCAACATTATAATATATTGCATCTCTCTAATTTATCCTCACAATACTGCAACAAAAAAATATTAATTATCCTATCACAAAGTAAAATTAATTCTCATAATTAATCATCCCAATACAATTCAAATATTATTTATCTATTTTTAATTTCCCCAATTTCACTATACCATATTGGAATAGATTACTCTCCACTGTCTGCATCACCAAATTTTAACTGTAGCAGTATACTATTTATTATTATAGAATCCAAATTCAAACTCTTTAAACTCTTCCCAATTTTTCCCTCCTTTATTATACTTATTTTAAATTCACATTGACTTACTAATAATTCAACTCTTCCTATTAGATAAATCTTTAGATTTTCACTACCCTCATTATTTAGAAAAATTTTCATCCCAAGAAATTAGATAATAAATTGTGGACAGTGTATTGTGGCCATTCCCATCTTTCAATCTAGCAAACCTTTCAACTGAGGTTTAAATTTCAAAAAAAATCATGATGTTGGTTAGCATTCCATCTATTTTTTCTAGACCCTCATAAATCTTCAGAAAGGAACCACACCAGTCACCAGAATAAAACCTTATTTTGGCTCATACTACTCTGAGTACCTTTTGCTAAAATTCTATCTTCCCTTCCACAAATACAACAAGGATAGTCCCAGCTATAAAGGTCTTTTGAGTATTGTTAGTTTGTTCAGTCAGTTCTCTTACATAAATTACATATATATTGTAATTTGAAAAATAAATTACATGATAGGTGTTTCCTTAAGAATCAAGAAATCTTTTCATTAGAATCAGCAAAACAAATAAAATCTATATCACAAAATACTGTCATTTAAATTTAGGTTAAAAGCTTCCTCTTCAAAAATGATTTAAAATTAAAAAAAAATCCCAATTCCTTCTAATAGGTACTCTAAATTCCTACAAAACATATACCGTTCATTTTCTTCCAACATTTATCAGTTTGAATTACCATTACCATCTTCCATTCAAATCAAAAGGACTATTCTCAATTCCTTGCCTTATAAGGTCATTCATTAATCAGACTGATGCTCAAGGAAAATCGTTGATTTTCTTAGTACTATAACTTCTACACACACACACAGAGTCAACATAACACAACGCAGAAAGGCAAACCAGCGAAACAAACTGTTATAACAGAGTGACTTCTCATGATAATTTGCATAATCCTCATCATTCATAATTGGAACAATGAATATTGTTACAACATATGTCTGTTAAATATGAACATTAACACTGATAACACAAATCAGTGTTAGGGATTCATTTCTGTTCCACAAAGATCGGTTAGTTTTTAATTCCAATTAAGTTTTCCGGTTAACTAACCAAGATTTTAATGGTTCTACAATCCCGCAACACTGTAATTTATCTGACAGTGATGTTATTAAAATTATTATTCTAAACAAATGGCAAAAAAGTGAGGTTATATTATAGAAGTGGTGACTTTTCATTATCCATGCACCATAAGAATGTTCTGTCTGTCGCCAGTGTCATGGTATCTGCAAATGAAGAAGATCAAAAACTATCCTCAAAAATCAGAATGTAATTTTTAATGCTAATATCAGTTCAATACTATTTTCTATTTTATTAACGGATGAAATTCATTCATATATTCAGCTCATACTTTGAATTCTGTAGTTTTTTTACCAAAGACTAATTTTGGAAGACAGCTATCTGTAGGTACCTACACGCTGGAAAGTCTAGCCTCTGAAGCCAACATCTACTGCCATATCACCATATCGTGACATCAGCATCAGATAGAAACAGTGAACTCTAAACTAACTGGAACGGGCTGTCCAATGCTTAGCTACAACCAAAAGTGTGTAAGGCGGAGTGAGTGAGACAGGCATACCGTGTGGGATTCCCTTCTCTCTCGTACTCATACATTCAAGCAGGCTGTTGCAGCTGTTGAGTACGATTTTTCATTTTTAAAGTTTAAAAACGGATTTGAATGAGTATTAGGGCTATCAGTATTAGATCACAACCTTTTCTCTTAAATATTGTGATGTATTTGTCGTGAAATGCGTAGAATTGAATGAAAATACGACCGAAAAATGGTGATGTATTGTGTTGCATTTGGATGCAAGAATGGGCATGTTAAAGGAAATGGAATACCATTTCACAGGTAAGTCAAATATTTTTATTCTGTTAATTAATTTGAATAAATCTTTTTGTTTTACATACATTTCCAATACTTCTTTCTATATTGATCAGTTTATTTGACCAAAAATAAAACAACAAATTTGGTTATATTCCTAGTAAGTTATACCGTACTGTGATAGTTTCTATGTTTATTGAAAATTTCGGCCTACTTTATAGCATCTAAAATAAAAAAACATAGTTGAAGAACAAATTAATCCTTATTCAAAGAAGAATAAATGATATCTGATGCAGAAATTGTGAATGTTTCCCTACAAAGACCAGAAACGTAAATTAATTGTTTTGGGTAAGTTACAGTACGTACCGGTATTGATTTACTTAAGTGGGGCACATCTGGTATTTTTCAAGATATACTCACCCTATTCCTTTTAGAACTTTAAAGTTGCTCATCTGATGATATTTTTTTTAAATTAGTAATGTTGAACTGAATTTTAAATATATTAATGGATTTGGTATTTATTTTTTAGGAGCACATCAGGTGCCGTATTAGGTTTTGTTAGGTTAGGGATGTGCATGCTGAAAATACCAAAAAGTCTTCTCAGACGACTGGTAACTCACTTTTCAAAATACCAAAACATAGGTACCATCCACAAACGTTTACATTATTTTTTATTTTGTTTCAGTTTTCCCTTCAAAAGACCAAAACTACTTGAGCTTTGGATTGAAGCTATTGAAAGAAAGAATTGGAAACCATCAAAAAGTAGTAGAATTTGTGGTGCTCATTTTCTATCTACTGATCATTTACAAAAGCCAGGATCGACTCCTGAGATTTTCTTCTCATGTATCAGATCACGTGGTGGCTGGAACAATAATCCAAACACTCAGCAATTGAAATGGGCATTGAGGCAATTATTATTGAAAAATTCAGTTACAGCCAGCCCCAATGGCAATTGCATTTATTTTGAAAACTTATGCACTCCAGCCTTTGAGTTTCGGTCTCAGAATAGGAAGTTGAGTGACACATTCAATGCTGGGACACAAGATGATTCTGAGATTGAGAAATATATCTCTTGTCTTGAAAGAGGAAATTTAAGTAATATTCAAGAGAATGTTATTTTCTATATCTCTGGATATGTAGTAAGGAAATTGATGAGGAGCTCAACATGTCAAAATTGTTCTGACATAATGCTCTACAAGCATTGTGGTCTTGAACATAGTTACAATGCACCTTCAGAGACGTTCTCTAAATTCACCAGTTATGTTACTCGAGGCAAGTTGGTGTATGCGTCGAAAGTTGTATTTGAAATTGTGGAATTCTGTGAAAAACAATTTCGAGTTTTCTTGATGAGAGATAACATTTTTACTTGTAAAATGAACATTGAAAACTTGATAGCCAATTCAGCACTACATTACTTTTCATCAAAGATTTTTCTTTTCGTACCGCATCATCCACTATTGTTTGATGAGGACTGTCGTGAACTGCAACTAGTTCGTAAAGTGATAGAAGTTTTTCTGAAATGCCGTATGCATCATCATTCTGGGCTAATCAATCTGAAAGCACACGGGAGTGCTGCAACGATACGGCAAAAAATGAATAAGATTATACTGTTCAAAAATTGCTGATGTATTTCTGAGTAGGTACCATTGAATGATTCCATTACCGTATCTCGTTTACAAAAATATGACATTTGAAGCTGACTTCTAGCAATATCATTCAAGTGTAAAGAAGTAACATCACCAAGTAGAGTAATTAGTATAGAGTAATTTATAAATAGTTAGTGTTAAGAACAGTTCTTGTCTGTAAGATCTAGCTTGCACAACTGCATGTAATATTAATTATAAGGAATCAAAATCGTAATTCACTAAAATTCACAGAATAATGTTCCACTTTCTGTAAACTACTGACACTTATAGTACCTATCATGTTTGCTCTTTCTTATTACAACAAATGAAATTGATTGTCTAATATTATTCCTGATGTACATGCATATAATATTCCATTATCTTGATATCTTAGATTCTATATATTTAAATATCTTTATGTATTTTATCATTTGTATACAGTATAAGTAGGTAGTCCTATGACACATTTTATGTATGATGTAATTGATGTATATAAATTTAGTGTAAGTACCAGCTTATAATAAATACCGTACACCATATCATTTGTATACGGTATATGTAAGTGGGCCTATCACACATTCTATGTATGATGGAATTTATGGATATAAATTTGGTGTTAAGCATCAGCATATAATAAATATAGTATATTTATCATAATTTGTATACGGTATATTATGTAGGTAGGTGTATCATACATTTTATGTATAATGTATAATATAAATTTAGTGTAAGTAGCAGCATATAATACTAATAGAATCTAATAGTATAATACTATAATCTAATAGAATCTATAAGTACGAAAAAATAAACATTTTGTTAATGAGTTTTGTGTAAACACAGCTCTACAATAATGATTAATGATTCTGTGTTATCATCATGAGATGACATAATTTATTTCAGGTACCTACTTTTATTTTGAAAAATATGATATTGCTATCAGCTGAATTTTAATTATTTTTGAAACCTTCCCATTTCAAATAAATTTAATAATCGTTCAATTCACAATTATAAAATAATTTTATCTGTATAATTATATGTGTATTATTGTTTATATAATTTATAATTTTAAAATAATTATTATTTAGCATATTTTACTGTTTGCTTATCATATGGTCATAATTATAATGCAATTGATATAATGTTTCTTCATAGATTTCTTTGCATCATTTCTGAAACTCCCACACTGATTTGAAATGTTATCAGAATACCTGGTATATCGCTATCATTACATATTTAATAATCCTGTGTTATTGAATCATCATAATTTATTTTATTTACCTACTTTTATTGTGAAAAATATGGGATTGGACTATGAGCCTGTTTTTTCATTCCCAATCATTTCATGACAGTTTATATTTGTCCTTGTTAAATAAATAAAAATGAATAAATAATACGCTTCTCTTAAATCTGGCCCAAAGTTATTCCCATGCTTGTGAAAAGTTGACAATACTAAAACTACTGCAGTCACAAATAAAAAAATTCTTTTCTTTATTAATATTCAACCTATTTCATTATTTTTGCTCTCAGGAAGTTAACAATGAACTGCTTAATGAAGGAAAAATAACGCTTCCATGGAATAAGACATACAATATAGAAATAAAATAGAAATTGAGACAGTGCAATGCATTCTCCCATAAGAGCCAATGCGTAACAAAATGAACGAATCCCACAGCAATGCGGGTTGCCTATATTTACCAGCTGCCTCACTTTTTTTGTGTTCCTAGTCCATTCCAGTTAGTATAGAGTTCACTGGATAGAAAACGTTTCTGCAGAGTTTGTTTACATTGTTTTCTATCCGATGCTGACGTCACGATATGGTGATATGGCAGTAGATGTTGGCTCATCCACTTTCAGTATGAATATACAATGGGCCGTGTCTATTCTATAACTGGTCTAACATTCGGCGTTATCACTTGGAATTTACTTTTTATGCAACCAAAATGCATCAGTTAGCGTTAATCTAAATTGAAGTATAGCATTTCATTGTGATTAAATGTTAACAGACTGGGGGAAAAATTTTTCTAAAAAGATGTTTTCGAGATTGTTAGAGCCAATGTAATGGGCTTTAAATCACGTTTTCAAAACGAACAGTTTTTCATAGCGGTGGAAACAATCTCCAGCGGGTCTGTGACAATACACAGTGAGAGCGTTGCACAAATGACCAGAAAGGTGGCGCAGACAGGAACAGTGGTGTAGCTAGGAGCAGCGGTGTAGACAGAAACAGCAGTGTAGACAGGAACGGCGGTGTAGACAGTAACGGCGGTGTAGACAGTAACAATCCTCACGGATGTGAGCGAGGCGGTCTTCATGTGGTGTGTGCGGTAACTTGTAGAAGGTTTCAAATGATGCGGTGAACTTTGCGTATGTCTCGAACAATGTTCCCAGATGCGCATTTGATAGTGACTACACATACTAGTCCATCTTTACCAGGGTGTAGCGCAATAATCCTGCCTAACGGCCAGCTGAGAGGAGAGGTGTTGACAGATTTGATTATGACCAAATCGTTAAGTTGCAAGTTTCTTTCAGCGGTTTTCCATTTTGTGCGATTGATCAAGGTGCATAGGTACTCCTTGGACCAGCGATTCCAGAAATATTGGGTCATTTGGTTTGTAAGTCTCCAGCGGCATAGTTCCTTCGTCTCTATGGGTTGCGGTGGTGCGGTAAGAGGTCTACCAATTAGGAAGTGCCCGGGAGTGAGCACGGAGGCAGCTTCAGCAGGTTCAGAGGACAATTCTGTAAGCGGTCAACTATTTAGAATACTTTCAATTCTAACGAAAATGGTGTCATACTCTTCGTATGTAAGAGCTGTGTCCCCAATACAGCGGTGTAGCAGTGTTTTGGCGGATTTGACGGCAGCTTCCCATATGCCTCCTTGATGCGGAGCATAAGGGGGAATGAACTTCCAGTTTATGCCGTAGTTAGACAGAAAGCACTTCACTTCAGAGGGCATCGTCTTCAAGAGTTTTTCTAACTCATACATTTTTCTTGCGGCGGATGTGAAAGTCTTAGCGTTGTCTGAAAACAGAGTGTGCGGCGCACCTCTGCGGGCAATAAATCGGTGTAGAGCGGCGATGAAGTTGTTGACAGACATCGAGGACAGGAACTCTAGATGAGTAGCTTTGGTGGTCAAACATACAAATATGCACAGATAACCTTTTGTTGTTTGTGTGCGTTTCAATAAAAATGTTTTGCATGAGAAAGGACCAGCAAAGTCCAAGCCAGTTAAATTGAATGGTCTATTGGCGGTGACTCGTTCAGCAGGTAGCGGGGCCATACGTTGCTGTAGGTTGGTGCGGCAAAAGCGGTTACAAATGACACATTGATGTATTATGCGGCGAACTTGATTGCGGGCAGAGATTATCCAATACTGTTGGCAAACAGCTGCTTGTGTGGTGTGGGGACCGGCATGACAATTTTGAAGATGTACGTGTCGAATGATGAGTGAGGATACATGCTCATTTTTCGGCAGCAATAATGGATTTCTAGCTTCACTAGAAATCGGAGCGTGCTCAAGACGACCAGATAAGCGTATCAAATCGTAATCATCAATGTACGGTTGCAACGTTAGTAGATGCTTAGGACATTTTCCAGCTTTCAACTCTGTTATTTCCTTCTGAAATTTATCCCGTTGCACAACATGAACAATGAGTTTTCTAGCTATTTCAGCTTCACAGGCGGTGGTGTCAATTGAGGCAGGCGTTTCACAGGTTTCAATCTGTTTGACTATTTTGCAGCGATATTCATAACGGGCTGGTTTGATGCGGTTGACAAATCTTAGTATGTAGACAAAAATACGACATAGCTTTCCAAATTTGGATACACGTTCTATAGCGGTATACAAACGATTCTCAATTGGTTCTTCAACAGTAGCGAGAATGTACAGCGGGTTAGTTTTCATCTCAGGTACAATGTTGGAAACAAGATGATTGGACACGGGAAAGTCAGTGGCGCATTGGTAGTGTGCCACCAATCATGGCAGGAGATGATTTCAGCGGGAGTCAAGCCTCTCGAAGCAATATCTGCACAGTTGTTAGCAGAAGTAACGTGATGCCATGACTCAAGTTTTGTTAACTGAGTAATTTGCTGTACTCTGTTGGCAACAAAAATCTGCAATTTGTATGTGGGTGTGTTGATCCAATCCAAGGCAGTCTTGGAATCGGTGTAGAGTCGAATTTCTTGTAAATCATATTCGGACAGCGTAGGTAAGATGGCGGATAGTAAACGAGCAAGCAGCAAACAACCCATCAATTCCAGGCGTGGAATTGTCATAGTTTTCAGCGGGGCGACATGACTTTGGCGGCTATGAGACGGCAGTTAACATATCTATTTTCAGTCTCTTCATGAATATATATACAAGCAGCAAACCCCTTTTTGGAGGCATCGGCGAATCCAAGCAGCCGGGTAGTAGAGCGGTTACAGGCGAGTAAATGCGGGATTACAACATTGTCCAAACGGGAAATTTCAGCGGTAATCAGCTCCCAATGAGCTCGAAGTGAGGCTGGAACCTCAGTGTCCCAAGCTAATTGCTGAGACCACAGCGTGCGCATGAATAGCTAGAACAGCATTATGAGAGGAGTGAGCCACCCAAGGGGGTCGTAGACTCGAGCGATGAATGATAGAACGGTTCTTTTAGTGATTTGCCCATTAAAAGGAGAAATGAAATAGCGAAAGTTGTCCGCGAGCGGGCTGTAGACAATTCCAAGAACTTTTGCAGTAGCGTTGTCATCAAACATACAATCTTGATTTTCCAAAAATTCTGCAGGCAAGTTAGCGATCAATTCAGGAGTATTAGAGCTTCATTTCTGAAGTTCAAAGGAGCCAAGCGACAATAACTCAATCAGTTCAGAAATAAGCGTTTGTGCTTCAGGAAAATTGTTACTTCCTCCCAGCAGGTCATCAACATAAGTTTGACTTGTTAAAACTTCACTTGCCAGAGGGAATGCTTCTCCTTCATCCTTGACAAGTTGTTGCAATGTGCGTTGCGCTAAATAAGCACTGGAAGTAAGCCCATAGGTTACGGTTTTAAGTTCAAATTCTTTTGCAGGTTCATGATAATTAGGTTTCCAAAAAACATGTTGGTGACGGCAGTCTTCAGGCCTTAACAAAATCTGGCGATACATCTGCTTGCAATCAGAAAGGACAATGTACTTGTAAGTGCGGAATTTGATCAATACTTGAATAATATTGGACTGCAGTTTTGGCCCTGTTAACAAATTCTCATTTAGTGAATGCCCATTGGTATCCTTGCTGGAAGCATTAAACACCACCCTGATTTTCTGAGTGGGGTCCTTATTTTTAAAAACTGCATGGTGTGGAATCACATAGTCAGAAGCGGATTTGGCAAGTTCCAAATGGCCAAGCTCATGATATTCTGTCATGAAGTTGTCGTATTTCTTCTTTAGTTCCGAAGAATTTTCCAAGCGTTTTAATAATCCAAGGTGACTTCGATAAGCTTGCTTGCGGTTTGAAACAAGAACAGGCGCGCTAGGCTTGAAGGGGAGTGTTATTTTTAATAAACTCACGGCTAGTACTCAAGTTTGTCTTCTTCTGGCCGTGCTACAAATAAATGTAGGTATATGTTTGACATTTTGTTTCTGTAATCTTGTTGTCTATTAAGAAAGTTTTCAATGTGATTTTTGATGGCAATAAAATTTGAATTTGCAAAAAGAATTATCAACAAACTCTTAACCAAAGAAAACCTTTATGCTCTGTTCTAATCGGAGTGTATGAGACTCCATATACAGCTGATAGAAGGCGCAAACCGAACTGGCCAAGCATACAATGATGGAACAAACACGTGGTAAGCTCACGCTCTCAATCAACGCAAAATCAATTCGATCAGCTAATTAATGAAATTGTTTTAAGCTTTCCAATGATTACAACATATGTTAGAATATCATGTGTCAATTATCTCAGTTCCATATGGAGTTCACCTTACCATAAGCTTACTTAATAGGATCCTTTTCCATCCTTTGAAATCCTTAGAGGCAAAATATCTCAAAATCCATTCTTAGTGCGCATCTAGCATGTTTGAAGAATATTTGTGCAAAGTTCCAAGTCTGTAGACCAATTAGTTTGAGCTGTGTAGTGTGATTTTACATCAAAATTTTCGAAAAGTGCCCTCTCCTGAACCCCCCTGTGCTCCTGATCAAAATTTTTCTGCATAGATCTAATTTTTTTTCGTAGCTGAACAAAAAAGTTCCTCATGACTTTGCTGTGCAATGAACGGTTAAAAAGTGAAAATTTTGGGGGCCCCAGCTCCCTCATGGGGGGTGGCAGATTTCTTAAAATCCTTTTGTAGTGGATGTTTTGAGGCTACAATAAACAATTGTGCGAAATTTCAAGTTTTTAGGCTTAGTAGTTTGGGCTGTGGTGTGATTTCAGTTTGTCGGGGCTTAGCCTTTTAGATATAGGTAGAGAAAAAGAAGAAGAAGAAGAAGAAGAAGAAGAAGAAGAGAAGAAGAAGAAGAAGAAGAAGAAGAAGAAGAAGAAGAAGAAGAAGAAGAAGAAGAAGAGAAAGAAGAAGAAGAAGAGAAAGAAGGAGAAGAGGAGTAAGAAGAAGAAGCAGAAGAAGAAGAAGAAAAAGAAGAAGAAGAAAAATAAGAAGATAGATTATTATGTTGCTTTGGCCTGTGATCTGTATAAATGTCCTGTAACAACTAAAGGTGCGTCCACACATGCCGAACCTAACCTCGAACCGCGCAGCAAACTGTGCATTCTTCCGAACATCTTGCCTTTCAACGAATATGAGCATCTGTTTCATAATGTTAAAATCAGCTGTTAATCATTCGCCGTACCGCACTGCGAACCATTCGCCGTGCCGCTTGCCTCTGTTCTAACTGCTCGCCTCACCTCACTCCGAACGCTGAAATTTTCAGCCAATCAGAGCCCTCGATTACAATTCGCCGTGCAGCTCGCTCCACAATATTTTGGCTATCCATCACAAGTGGAAAACATGCGAACATGGAAACAGAAGTATGGGCAATTTTTTATTTGATTAAATTCATGTTTTGAAGAATTCATTGTTACGAATGATAAATTGATAGGAGCTTATAAATATTTTCTAATTCAAATGAAATAACTTCTGAAAAAAATAATGATTGGATAAATAAAAATATTTATTGATTACCAAAACAATACTATTACGGTATTATATTAATGATAATAATTAATTATTAAAACAATACTTTTATTATATCAATAATAATAATATTATTAAACATATTTATCAATTATCAGAACAATATTATTGAGGTTGAGTGGAATCAGGTAGAAAGCAATAATAGAACAGATGTTCTTTTTTGAATTTCTATCATATTATTTTGTTATTTCCAATGATTACAACATATGTTGGAATATCACATGTCAATAAATAAATTATCTCATTTCCATATGGCACTCACCTTACCATGTTCATAACCTTACTTAATAGGATCCTTTTTCATCCTTTGAAACCCTTAGAGGCAAGATATCTCAAAATCCGTTCTTAGTGCGCGTCTAGCATGTTTGAAGAATATTTGTGCAAAGTTTCAAGTCTGTAGGACAATTAGTTTGAGCTGTAGTGTGATTTTACATCAAAATTTTCGAAAAATGCCTTCTCCTGGACCCCCCTGTGCTCCTGATCGAAATTTTTCTGCATAGATCTAATTTCTTTCGTAGCTGAACAAAAAAGTTCCTCATGACTTTGCTGTGAAATGAGCGGTTAAAAAGTACAAAATTTTGGGGGGGGCCCAGCTCTCTCAGGGGGGCAAATTTTTGAAAATCCTTTCTTAGTGGATGTTTTCAGGCTACCATAAACAATCGTGCAAAATTTCAAGTTTTTAGTCCTAGTAGTTTGGGCTGTGGTGTGATTTCAGTCTGTTGGGGCTTAGCCTTTTATAAGTACAGAAGATAAAAATATTAATCGATTATCAAAACAATATTATCGAGGTTGAGTGGTATCAGGTGAAAAGCAATAATAGAAACAGATGTTCCTTTTTTAATTTTGAAAATATGATTTGGTGATTTTTTTTATGAAATTGTATGTATCATTAATGAAGTTTGAACAATAATTCCATAAAATCTAGAAGGAGAGTTGAAATTTGTGCTTCCAGGTGCACGAGATTGATATTTTTAGAATCTATGTTCAAAATTTGGAGAACTAAATCATTCCTGTTTTTCCGGTATGCAATCTAGAAGTTGACATGTTTTGATGTGAACACTTGAACAAATGTACACATGAACAAACACAACCCTACTCTCTCTTATTATATAGATAAGCCCCATGTTGGTTGTGACATGTTCATGCAACGTCCTTCTGGGGTTACAAGTGCCCAGCTTGCAGTAATCGGTAGAGCATGTGAGTTTCGAATATTTTTTTATATTTATGCACCTGCGGAAATAAAAATACCATACGGTTCATACCAGGATCTTTCACCAAATTCTGCCATCAATTGCTGCAAACTGCTGCTGCTTTATGAATCGGCAATCGCTGCATTGAAACTGCTGCATTGACTGACTCCACAATTATAGATGCTGAAGAAATAGATAAATATAAGGATTTCAAATATTGTACAAGACAATATGGTACCAACACCAATCCAACTCACTACCATCTGACAAAGGGGTCAGCAGTGTGAGATGCTATAGAGTGTGATCCACGACGGTATTTTAATTAAAGTGCGAGATAGATTACTTTTAACACGGCTCTTTCTCAAAGATAGAGAGGTCCAATGCTCTATCCTACACTAATCACTCCCACTCCTAGCAGCATTCTCCTTCTTTTGTGACTGTGTGAGAGAGAGAGAGCTTTGCAACACATGTCGCACCAACACTCCCCTCCATCTATTGCTGGCAATGTTCCAAGTAGTGTACTGGTCAGCAGGTATATTAGTTTGTGTATGTTACAGAGATGTTTTCATCACAAGAACATGGAGCAAAATGACACGGTGCATCCAATTGTGCGCAGGATGTCCGTCTGTGTCTACACTACAAACTGTGGAGGGGGAAATGGGTTTCTCCTCTTCATGTTCAAAGTAATATATCACAGACTTTAGAATTCATTATACTTTCTATGACTTGTAGTACTGCTTCGACTTAATTCTATGACCCTGTATTTCAGCCAATTTGATTTCAGTGATTAGGTTGAACCATTCAAATAAATCTTGAGAACTTATTATTTCTGGAGATTTAATGATAAATACTGTATATCGCTGATTTATCCAACTCATTCGGTGGAGAATATAGTTGGTTGAAAATTTTATTAATTCGTCAATAATAATAATAATAATAATAATTACTAGTACAAGATTGGTCATGCATGAAGACAGGATCAAAAGTGGAAGATAGACCATTCAACCAATAACATATAATTACAATGAAATCAACGAGCAAAAAATAAAATGGGAAACAATAAATACAAAAACAGTATGAGAAAATATGTAAGAAAAATATCACAGATGGCTAAATTAAAACTCTCATTCTGCTTGATAGCATCAATCAATGGTTGAGTTCAAAGCCACTGATCAATTCCATCAGCTTTTTTCTTAAGTTCAGTAAAAAACCTGATCACAGATTAGTGATCACAGATGAACCATAGATTGGAATGTCGGCTAGTATCTTGACGCCATAATCCGCCATCTTGAAAGAAAGTGCAGCATTGTAATACCAGTGAACTCTATACTAACTGGAACGGGCTGTCCAATGCTAAGCTACAGCCAAAGTGTGTATGTGTAAGGCGGAGTGAGTGAGACAGGCCTACCGTGTGGGATTCCCTTCTCTCTTCGTACTCATACATTTAAGCAGGTTGTTGCAGCTCTTGAGTACGATTTTTTATTTTTAAAGTTGAAAAACGTATTTGAATGAGTATTAGGGCTATCAGTATTAGATCACAACCTTTTCTCTTATATATTGTGATGTATTTGTCGTAAAATACGTAGAATTGAATAAAAATACGACCGAGAAATGGTGATGTATTGTGTTGCATTTGGATGCAAGAATGGGCATGTTAAAGGAAATGAAATACCATTTCACAGGTAACTCAAACATTTTTAGTCTATTAATTAATTTGAAGAGACTTTTTTGTTTCACATACATTTCCAATACTTTTTTCTATATTGATCAGTTTATTTGACCAAAAATAAAACAACAATTTTGGTTATATATTCCTAGTATAAGGTGATAGTTTCTATGCTAATTGAAAATTTAGGCATTATAGCATCTAAAATAAAGAAACATAGTTGAAGAACAAATTGATCCTTATTCAAAAAAGAATAAATACAAATGATTAATAATTCTGTGTTATCATCATGAGATGACATAATTTATTTTAGGTACCTTACTTTTATTTTGAAAAATATGATATTGCTATCAGTTGAATTGTGATTAATTTTTGAAACCTTTCCGTTTTGAATAAATAATCGTTCAATTTACAATATTATAATAATTATTCATCATATTTTACTGTTTGCTTATCATATGGTCATGATTATGATACAATAAATTGATATAAATGTTTCTTCATAGATTTGTTTGCATCATTTCTGAAACTCCCACACTTACATGATTTGAAATGTTATCAGAATACCTAGTAATATTGCTATCATTACATATTCAATAATTCTGTGTTATTGAATCATCATGAGTCCACATAATTCATTTTATTTACCTACTTTAATTGTAAAAAAATATGAGATTGTTATCAGCTGAATTGTAATTGATTTTTGAAACCTTTTAATTTCAAATTGTTCATTTTACTCTGGTAATTATGTAGCATATTTTACTGTTTGCTTATCATAGTCATATAATATAATAGAATGTTTCTTCATTGCTTCATTTTTGAAACTCCCACTCTTATATGATTTGAAATTACACCAATGCACACCTACATAATATTCTACATTTATAGCCTGCTGTAAGTAGGCCTATATTATTAAATTTATTTCATTAAACAATAAATTATAAATCTTTCCTTTAACAATAACAATAAATCATATAATCCAAAAAAACAATAGTATATCCTATCAAAATAAACATAAGACTGTGTTTAATAGTTCCAGATGGAATCAAATAGGGAATGCATTTATTCAAATGCTAATTAATATATATTAATAGTTTCAATTAAACACAGCCTTCCTTTGGACTGTGTACAAACAAAATTCGGGATTGGAATAATAAGGACTATGAGCCAGTTTTTTCATTCCCAATCATTTCATGACAGTTTATATTTGTCCTTGTTAAGAAAATAAAAATTAATAAATAATATGCTCCTCTGAAATCTGGCCCAAAGTTATCCCCTTGCTTGTGAAAAGTTGACATTACTAAAACTACTGCAGTCACAAAAGAAAAACATCTTTTCTTTATTCATATTCAACCTATTTCATTATTTTTGCTCTCAGAAAGTCAACAATGAACTGCTTAATAAAGGAAAAATAACGCTTCCATGGAATAAGACATACAATATAGAAATAAAATAGAAATCGCAACTGTGCAATGCATTTTCCCATAAGAGCCAATGTGTTACAAAATGACGAATCCCACAGCAATGCGGGTTGCCTATCTTCACCAGCTGCCTCACTTTCTTTGTGTTGCTAGTCCATTCCAGTTAGTATAGAGTTCAGTGTGTAATACAGCAGTAGTTTTAATTTCTAACAAGATAATGCAGTCATGATTGTGTCGTGGTCTTGGTGCACTCAAATCTTGGTTAGATTGATACTTTCCATTTTGTGTGTATTCTGTGGCTGAACGATTGCTCATGATTCGTGACTGACAGATGTTTCCCTTGTTGATCATATTTTGTAAACAAAACAAGAACTTAACCTATTTCATTGTAATCAATTGAAATGGAAAAACATCAGGTGATTGGAGTAGTTCTAAATGCTTTGTAAAATATAATAATAATGTTATTGAATTTATGTAATCATGCATTTCTCTGCTCCCAAATACATTATAATGGAGTCCATCATTTGTAAACAACCTCATATTCAGCCATGTATGTTTACGTTCAGCTACTCTATTTATGTTCTTTTCCATCGGTGGAAAAATACAATTAACTGATCAGTGAACGAACTGGATATGACATATTTTTTTTCTTATCAGTTAGACCAAAGACCTTGAAGAGGTATAAACGCACAAATTAAAGGTTCCATTGAGGTATTTTAGCACGAGATATTATATAATATATATTTTTTGTAATATTATAGATCACAAAAATCTTCAAGATCTCTAGTATGTAATAATCTCCCAGGCTGTCTCCTTAATGGCTGATTCAATTCCAAATAATCTAGCGCTGCATGTGAGTCTATGCATCGGTCAACGACAAAACAGTACATTGTTCAGAGCCACGTTCACTCACCGATCTCATTGTTCACTCAACGATTAGTGGCTTTGAACTCAACCAATAATTTCCATAATTTTTCTATCAGCATATACTATAGATTTCTATAGCTCAATCATTCGACTTGCTTCCACTTTTCATAATTCAGTATTCCAACAATATCAAAGATTTTAAATATTAATTCTCAGGGTATGAGTTCGGCCGTCAGTGTAATAAGATAAAATAATTTATCTTAGGAACTCTGAGCTTCTTGTTATTCTTATTTCAATAACACTGATATTTGAATACATTAACTGAGCATATCTAATACTTTAAATAGTGATATATAATTAACATGCAAGTAGTCACGCCCCCGGCAAATTGCCACACAATTGTAACTTTTGTATATAGCTATGGGAATTTTCATTTTCCAAAGTTGGCACATCATGTAATCCTTGCTGTGACTGTCCTCTAGACAACCTTGAACAGTTTGAGGATGACAGAATGAATGTTGACTAATCTCAATATAAAGGTATTATCTTTCTATTTTATATTCCATCTTCTGATTTAAACTTTCATTATCTTTTTATTCTATTTAGATGTCGGGAAATGAGTCAAATGAAGAAGGTATATTCATTCCATTCATGGTTAGATTATTTTATTCCATAAAAATTATAAATCCCAACAATACATATGCAGTATTTAGTTTTGGAATCTCCTCCATGTATTATGTTATTATATACTATCAAATAGTATATTCAGTAGTAACATAAACCATGTTGAGAGAGATTTGAAATTGATAAATATCGAAAGAGCATTGTCAAAATCAACTGTTTATAGTCTAGGGAGCCATAAGGGTGAGTGTGAGCAAACACGCATGACCACTGACATTCTGCAAGTCCGTGCAACTTACTCACATGTTAAATATTCAATTCTCATCAATGTTCTTAATGAGACTTTTCCCTTATTCATAACAACTTGAATTGAGTTTAAATCAAGCTTGATTTTTAAGTAAAACCCTCGAAGAGCTAGCTTCGTGGAATAATTTCTATTAATTCATTGCACTGAGGGCCCTGTAAAAATTATTTCTCTGTAACTCATGTGCCTAGATTTTTCACAAATTCAAAGATGTGGCATGGATTCGCCTCCTTGTGTCCTATGCCTTTTTCTGGTGGGCTGCTGTCGTCTTCTCCAATGGGGATAATTGATTCAATAACTCATGTCATAGAGCGACTTCACTGAGTTAAGTTTATAACTTATTAGGAATTTTTAAGATTTAAACTTTGGTAATAAATAAAATTGATTATTATAAGGGATCCAGTCTACTGCTCTCATATTGATTGGCGTCCTGGTCGATCTCTGACAAGCAAGTGGGCAGTTGATCTTCCATTATTCATTTTTGATGATACTTCCTATTTCTAAATTTAAATAAAATTTGAATATCTTCTCCTATTGGTGGATTTCAACAAATCTGTGATGATGCAATTTAATACTGTCAAATAGTCCACAATACAAGAGCATATAAGGAGGTTATACATGAATATATTTACACTTAAATTTTATTTTATGCTAGTAATTAACTCTCATGCACTTTACAATAATTTTTTATAATTTCAAAAAAGTCCACGTGGAGACTTTTGGAATAATTATTTTTAGCACCTAACAAATACTAAGTTCTGATTGGTACATCACCAGATTCTTGTACAAAGTGTGCTAATGTGTTAGTATGCCTAATAAAACTAGATCCCACTTCCCTTTTATTTTTATTATGTTTTCATGACTTTTAATTGCTCACTTATATACATTAAATATTTACATTTGCTTTTTAAACGTTTATGTCTTTTATTTTGGATGCTAGAATCTACAGAACCCTTTTGTCTTCGTTTTAACGAATACTACCTTCTTGCAATTAATTATTCTGCTAGAAAGGTATCTGACTGAATTGCAGATGTACAGCTTGACCGTTATTGATATTGCCGACAAGCGTTATTTACAAAGAACTCAACCTCAAAAACAATATTATTATTTCCATTAAATAATTAAAAAATGATTTCCATTCCAAATTGTTATCAATAATCGTAGCCTTTATAGTAATTATCGTCTTATCTTTATCGTCGACTGATGATACCATTGGTGATAAACATTTTTGGTTTTCCTGAATGAGACCTAATAATCCATTTCAATTAATGAACTTTAACTGGTGCCAAAATGGTGCCCAACATGGTGGGAATTAGAGCGATACTTTGTTGATTGGAATAGAAATGTTGCCGGATCAATATAGTCCGTTTTATTGAAGGCTGGATAAAAGAAGAACGCCTTTCCATCCTGATTATGATATCAGCTTCTATAAGGAAGGTTAATTTATTCGCTCGGTGAAAACATCTCCAGACACTGAGATGGAGAATAATCCCTTGACGCTGGGAAACGTTGGTGCATCTAATTTCACGTTTAAGACTGGTTCGCTTCCTTCCCTTCTCGCACTCTTCCTCGAATCATTTCACGCTAAGGAAACCCTTACCCCTCCTCTCCTCACGAGGATAAGCGCCCACTTTTCTTCCTTCTAATATCGTGGAATTACTTAAGTAATGGAATCCCTGGCAGGCGCTCGCAGCTTTCGAGGTCTTTGGGTTGCCGGTGGAATCTGAAATCGAAATTCCATCCAGATAAATGAGTGGCTCTTTTGTCTATCCGCGCCAGGTTTGTGCTGCAATATGGAGAGCATCTTCCCCTCCCAACTTGGCCAAATATGCTGATCGTGTCCGAGAGTCTTTGCTGATTCTGTTGCCCTACAGGTAGAAAACTTGAAGTTGGTTGATCAGTATTCTCGAGCCGGGCTCATAGTTGGAGCCACCACACAGTTTCAAAGACTTGGATAATGAGTTTAATTCTATGAGTTCTCTATCGGGGATATAAGATTATCCTGAAAGATAATTATTTTATCATGAGAAGTTTATCAACTTACAAGTATTATGATGAGGTTATTAGGAATTTCAAATACAAAGAGTCACTAGCAATGTGATAAATACCCAGAATCCAGTTGTGAACATTCTTCAAATTAGAAAATGTGATATCCCTATCAAAGTTTAGTCTGTAGTTTGAAGAAAGGAAACCCAAGCTGTTTAGTGACACAGCTTCATACAGTATGAAGGATCGTACTAATGATTGTCAATATTCCAGATCCTCAGTGGTTCAACCACATGCAAAAATAAAATTGCAATTCCAGTTGAAGAACAATCTATATCAGGATTTTAATATCCTCATTCAGTGTTTTTCATCTGATTTGAACTTGTATGATACAGAGAGTAGAATCTTTATTCTCTTGTCAAGTGATTTCTACTAGAATTAACAGATACAATCATGATTTTATGAGTTCACATCCAAATTTGTCAAACTTTACAATTGACAGCATTTTATTGAAAAATTTTACAATGAGAGTATAGCTTATTGTGATAAGTACAAATAATTAATACAATCGCTTCTCATGAAGTAACAGAACAAAAGTAACAAGTATCATAAGTATAATTGAATAAAAAGATAGAATGCGCCCTTAATTGTTTTTTTTCATGAGGAAGCAAGTGAGGAATTATTCTACTGAGGAATTATAGCGAATGTATGAACATTTGAGTAACATTTTTTAAATATTGCATAGTCAATAGTTTGGAAATTTTCAATGATGGCTATCTTTATTTCAATTTTCCAATCATAGATGAGGTCTCGTCGTGCATTGTGCGTATTATGATCAAGTTGATGAAACTCATTTAAATTAGAATGTCGCTGTGTCAAATTGTGTAACATTATTTTTGACGTCACATGTGCCCTGCTTGGCCGCAGTCGGTAGAGCAAAGATTTTTGAATAGATTTAATATTTTTGTGACTCCTAAAAGAAAAGTACCACCAGTTTCTTACCAGCTCTTCTAGGAGCTCAAACAATTCTCTGCTTTCGATGACTGCAAACGTCGGCCGCTTAAACAGTTCACAGTTGTTATGACTGATCTGGTTGACTCCACAAATATAGATGCAGGAGAGGTAGATAGATATAAGGGCTCTGATTTTTGTACTAGACAATATGGTATCGTCACCAATGCCACTCGCCACCATCTGACAAAGTGGTCAGCAATGTAAGATGATACCGAGCGGAGTCAAAGGCGATACTCTATCAGAATACCTTATAAATTCTATTAATTTGTATTGCTGCTGCAACTTAAAACTGTGACCCTTGAGTTTTTCCAAGTTGGATGCGATGGTCCTAAATAGTTTAAATAAATTTCGGGAACATATTATTCCCAAAGATTTAATAATCAACGCTGTATATCGCCGATTTATCCAACTTATTCGGTGAAGAATATAGTTGGTTGATAATTCCAATACTGGTAATAAGATAGACTATATCAAGATTGGTCATGCATGAAGATGGGATAATAAATAAAGGGCACACCATTCAACAAATATTAGAAATATAATTACATGAAATATCAACGAGCAATAATAAAAAATAGAGCAACAAATATGAAAATAATATGAGAATATTTACATCCCACTATCGTTTGGGCATCCTTACATTGTCGATTTACCATCATTTGAGCATCCAAGCGTAATCGGGCATCCATATATGGATGCCTGATTACATTCCTTAATAAAATCTTTCAAGAGAATCGAAATCACCTAGTTGTGTCGCCAGCCTTCTCAGACATGTCACCTTCAATTAAAATATCAATCACGAGATAATTTCTCCAATAACAAAAGCAGTACATGCGTTTGAAAAAAAGTGCCGGACGTCCGAATGTCATCAAAATGAAATTTAATATACATGTTGAGCTTTCATGTTTTGCCACCACGTAGCGCTAGTCCGATTTGCGCTCCCCCCGACGTATACTGCTTGGCGTATATTTTTGTTCATTCGTCCTTTACGTTACGGAAACTTGGTAACAACGCAGGTCAACGCCTTCAAATTCATGAGCTTGGTTGGATAATGACTATAAACGGAAACTCATCCGTGTGAGCCGTGATTCCAAAGCGGAGTTCAGTATCTTCTCGAATGTAAATTGATCCGTGGACACGGCTTAGATACAGAAATGAAGTAAACTCCATTCCTACTATACAAGGGAGATAGTGAAGTTATAATTTTACACCATACTTTGAGTGCTTTATTCTTTAGAGACTCTACCCTATATAGTTGTAGTCCACATTGTGTGAAACCTTTCGGGAGCATATTTTCGTAGAATTATCCATACTGCTATTACTCAGCAAGAACTAAAGAAATATTTCATGAAAACTTTGCTTGTACAAGATTCATTCATAATTGATTGTGTGATAGTTTTCATAATCTAATTGTCCACCCCAAAGAAAAAAGGAAGAAAGGAAGAAGGGAAGAGGAGAACAGGATAAGAGGCATAAAGAGGAGTGGTGAAGGAGGGGTTAGAGGAGGAAAGGAGAGGAAACTGATGAAGATATGTTAATAAGCAAGGGAAAGAAGGAAACGAAAATCAGAAGAAGAAGTATAAGACGGAAAGGAGAAGAAACGAAAGCGAAAACAAATTGAAAATGAGAAATCCTCATACAGCTATTACTCATGATGGATGTTTTCATTAGAAATGTTCTCGTGAAAATTTTCAGAAGGAGATTCAATAAATGATCGATTCCAATAAAATATGTTATCAACAACAGACTAAACACTAAAGATCATGGGAAATCCCATGCACTCAGCAATGTCAGGGTTTTCTCGTGGAAATTACAAAATATAATCTATGTAGGGTGAATTCTATGAAAACCTCTAGAAATTTGCGGGGGCAAAATACAGTTCAATCTACTGACATTACAGAATATAAATGCAATGAAAATCTCACTGCGTTTTGAAATGCTCTTGGATGGTTTGAAATCTTTTTATTTACTTGGTAGTATGAATAACAACCAATAACTGGTAGATAGCATTTTATGTGGATAGCAAAGAATCTCAGAAAAAATAACTTGAAATTTTGTTCCTCTATCTCAATATTATTTGATTAAAGGTGCAGGAGACCTTAATCTCAACAAAAACACAAATACATTCATGAGGATACCAAGTTTATTATTGTGGGTTATAGTAAAACTGTGAATACTGTAGCAACCAATCCATCGGTTCATTAAATTGGATTACTGCGCTAATCAAATTGAAATAGAAAGTAGGAGGCCCACCGTATAAATAGTGATTAAGGTAGGAGAGTATTCTAGGAAGTGAAATTATTGAAACTATTTGAAAACATTATTGTGAATGGAATCAATATTTTAAAATAAGATTCTAATATATCGATAACCACTCTCAAGCAACGTTAGCAAAGTATAACAAACTGGTACAATGACGAATTAAAAACTTGTATAAATATATCTTAACACCGTATAAATAGTGATTAAGGTAGGAGAGTATTCTAGGAAGTGAAATTATTGAAACTATTTGAAAACATTATTGTGAATGGAATCAATATTTTAAAATAAGATTCTAATATATCGATAACCACTCTCAAGCAACGTTAGCAAAGTATAACAAACTGGTACAATGACGAATTAAAAACTTGACGGACTATATAATGATAATTGATAGTAATGAAATCTAAACAATTGAAAAGAGGCCTATAATCATCCTCGGTGAAAAAATAATCTATATGCAAAATTTCAAGTTAATCAGTCCATTAGTTCAGACGTGATGATGTATTTTCAGACGTGTATTTCCAATCCCGTACGTGTATGAGCGAATTATTTCCTTCACTAGTGACACCCTGGGGTGGAGAACTCGCTCAAAAACTGATGTATTGTAGTCTTTGAAACCAGCAACTTCTAAATGTACGAAGTTGATGAAAATTATTGAAACAGCTAAATCTCTCTCTTACAAGAATAATTTGACAGTCGGTTTCATTGAGGCTATTTGAAATAAAAAATACTCTGTCGCTTCAAAATCTTTGACCCTCATATGAATTAAAATTCATTTTTTCAAATGAGAAGGTGGTTGGTCATGTGATACATGATTTCGATACAGAGTTCCAAGAGAAAATAAATGGCGCAGACCGCACATTAATATCTCAACCCGTATTAGTTTTTTGATTAGTGAAAGTTGAAAATTATGTTGTGTAATATCCAGCTGGAATCATATGTCATGAAGGACTGTTTGTGTGAAAGCTGCTAAATAGCCTCAGCTGATTTTATAAATGGATGAATGGAAAACTGTCATAATTGCATGCAATGAACTCTTGAGCTGACTAAATTGAAACAATTTTTTTCTTTTTTTGCACTTTCAAGTAGTCTGAAAAAGGACGAAGGAGTGAGTCAATTTTGTTGTCTAAAGAACTTGACCTGTGAAAAGGTTCGAAGAATATGTGTTCAAAATATGAAGTTGATTCATCAATTATTTCTGAAGTTATTGTACATACAAACAGTGGAAAAGACGGACAAAAACTTTGGCCCACACTGAGTCAAAAGTTAGAACTCGCTAGAGCTCGTTAAATTATAATATAGATGATAATGTGATATTTTATGATAGAATAGAACATGATATTTCTCATGATGAGTACAAAATAATAGACTGTGGATGTAGTAGTAAACAGTATGTTAATAATGTTATCAACAACAGACTGATCATTAAAAATCATGGGAAATTCTATGCACTCAGAAATGTCAGGGGTTTTTTCGTGGTGTAAACTCTAAGGTTCAACCTTACGAAATTTATATTGATTTTAAATTGGTAATCAATAATGTTGATGTAAAGTGGACTGTATTGAATAGAGAAGAAACAAGTGATATCTCTACAGAAACAAGTACATGCAATGAATATATAAAAGAACAACTCACCGAAAATCTGCAGAGTACCTAATGTAATATTTATATTATTGAGCTTACAACTCCCAGGTAAGGTATTCAGGTGTCCCCGAGGTAGGAGATGAATCAAGGATGGTGAAAAGGCAAGCTTAATTGTCATCTACTGTTGGTAAATTCGGCTTCCATCATATAACGTTGCACATATATTTCTGACGAGATATTTACAATGTCTTTAAAGACTATAGATCAGTGAACTTTCCAATCGAAAAATAATAGTTTAAAACTTTCAACTAAAGGGAGTTTGGCAAACACTTTTCCAAATGTAGGTTTATGGTGTACGATTTAACATTAACGAAAAAATAATAATTCGAAGAACGATTTTCTTCTGGGAATGATCGATGAATAATATCAATTCCCGACTCGAGGCAAGCTATACAAAGCGATACTGAACTGAAAGAAACAGCCTACCGGCTAGTGAGCGCGACGCACTCAAGTGAAAGAAATATGAACTGAACGAGGAGCGCGCGTCCAATTCAAAAACGAAAAATGAAAACTAGAGCTGGCTCCAACATCCCCCCCCGGCTGAAAAGCTATTTTCAGACAAGGCTAGAGAACAAAGAAACGAAAAAAACAATGAATAAACGACGAAAGAAATAAAAATAAAACAAAACGAGAATAAAACAAAAAATGCAAAAGGAAAATTATTGAGTAGGCAACGGATACAACTTTGTAGCCGGCCTTTTGAAGCGACCAGACCATTGGCGCACCGCACCATAGCCACTCGAACGACACCGTCAGCACCGGGAAATACTTCCTCAATCACCCCCAGAGGCCATTTCAACGGTGCGACATTTGTTTGATCCACTAGGATGATTGTACCAACCGTGAGAGGGGTGGAATCCTTACACCATTTCACACGGGTTTGTAATTCATGAGGTTTAGGCAATATTTATTTATTTATTTATTTATTTAATTACAATTACTAACGAAGTACTTTCAATATTTACACCATGATACGCAATAGACGTTGGTAGTTGGAACAACGAGCAATTAAAAGATGAATTGAATTAATAGATGAATTTTCCGACTGTACTACAGTGACAATTGAGTGAACCTTGACCTCAGGTAGACACTCTATAGGTTCCAGATCGACCTTGACGGGCCAATCACTCTCTTCTAACATTAGCCAAGAGGGGCCAGACCACCACAAATCATGATTAATTATTTCAGAAGGGGATAAACCTCTTGAAATGGGATCAGCTGGGTTTGAATTTCCTGCCACGTGTAACCAGTCGTTGATAGGACAGTCTTGAATTTTCATAACTCGATTAGCGACGAAAGATTGCCATCTAGATGGACAGCCCCTGATCCAATGTAAGACAACAGTTGAATCCGATAATGCAACAATGCGAGTCACGTGACAACGAAGGCTCAAAACAGAGACAACAACCTGTATTAATTCAGCGAGCAAGAGCGCCGCGCATAATTCAAGCCTAGGTATGGATAAAGTCTTAGATGGCGCGACTTTTGATTTAGCGCACAACAATGTGATAGTTGCAGGTTGCATATCCATTTGAGATTTTATGTAGATCACACCACCATAACCTAAAGTCGATGCATCACAGAAACCAATGACAGTAATTTTCGAATCATTCATCACTCCTAAATGACGTGGTATGAAGAGATTGGACAATAAAGGGAACTCCTTCTGACATGTCTCCCATTGAAGCGCAATAGAGGGAGGTACTGAATCGTCCCAATCAAGACCAGCATTCCATAATTGTTTAATTAAACATTTAAGAAACAAAGTTAGGGGTGACAAGAGTCCCAAAGGATCGAAAATGCGTGCTACTACCGATAAAATGTGACGTTTGGTAGGAACAGACTGATTAGGATTCACTGAAAAACAAAACGAATCACTACCAGGTTGCCATTACAAACCTAGGACAGCCAACAAATTTCCCATCTCGAAATCTTTAGACAAGGCCGATTTTTCATCTTCCGAGAAATCACTCATCAATTCAGGTGAATTGGAACTCCATTTAGTAAGTTCGAATCTGCCTCTCTCGAACAATTCTTTAGCCTGACTACAAAGACGATTTGCTTCACCTAAAGAAGACACACTTGTCACCAAATCATCCATAAACATGTCACTCGGAATACGAGCTTTAGCATCAGGGAAATTTTCACCTTCTTCTTGAACAAGTTGATGGACAGTTCTGAGAGCTAGAAACGGTGACTTACTCAGACCAAATACGACAGTTTTTAATTCAAAAATTTGTATGGGATCATTGGACGAAAATCTCCATAACAAATGCTGGAATTTGCGACACGATTCATCGACAAGAATCTGTCTATACATCTGCTTTATATCAGCAGTTACAGCGATAGAAAATAACCGAAAATTGACTAACAGAACGAAAATATCCGTTTGCAACTTGGGGCCGATATGAAGTATATCATTCAATGATACTCCAGTAGTAGTTTTCGCGCCTGCGTCAAAGACAATACGCAAAGGCGTTGATTGACTCTGAGTTTTGATTACAGCATGATGAGGTATAAAATAACCACTTTTATCAATCTGATTTTTTATCAATTCCATGTGTCCTTGTTTGAGATAATCCAAGAGGACATCGTGATACACTAAACGCATGTTTGGATCACGTGCCAGTCGTTTCTCCAAACTGATGAGTCGACGTTCTGACATAGCATAAGAATCACCAAGACAATCAGGGGATTTTGAAAACGATAATGAGACAACGAATCTACCCGAATTTTCACGACGAACGGACGATGCAAAATTCTTCTCGCATTCCAACTCATCAGCAGTGAGTTGTTTTCCTACATCTGGAACGCTTTCCACTTCCCAAAATTTTCGAACTAACTTATCCAACGGTGATTTTAGACAAGTCATCAAACACGTTGAATTTTCTGAAGATTGAGTTAAAATAGGGGCTCTACCCATCAAAATATAACCGAAAACACTTTCCAAGGCCATCAAATAATTCGAATCAATTTCCACACGACCATTTCGGAAAATATGGGGCACTAATTCAGCTCCTATAATAGCGTCAATTTCGCTGGGAATGTGATAACTTTCATCAGCAAGTCGAAGACCAAACAAATTTGATAATTTAGAATTATCAATTTTACTAGTGGGAAGCTGTTCCATGATTTTTTCGACAACTAATGGTTCAATGGAAAATTTAACACTAGAATCGAGTCGAGATTGAAGCGTGACAAAAGTACGACCAAAAACTGATTGCGAATTTCCGCCAAAACCATTCACAATTAATTGGAAAGGAGAAATCGATAGTTGCAATTTACGACAAAGTTTACAAGTAATGAAATGACTTTGACTAGCTGAATCAACTAAAACTCTTATTTTGTGCAATCTACCTCTCTTATCAGGTACCTCGACTTGAGCAGTTGATAGTAAAACACTATACGGTGCCGACTTCGAATCGATAGAACAACAGGTAATAGTATTATTTTCTACCTTTTTCGCATCCGAATTTGATGACGAATTTGTAGCATTTCCAAAATGTAAAAGCGAATTATGCTTCTGACTACATTCCTCGCAGTTGGAAGAAGTACAATCTTTACTACGATGGGCTGGTGAGAAACATTTCAAACAGCAACCCTTCTCCTTAACAAAACGAAAACGGTCCCAAGGTGATAACTGACGAAAAAGACGACAATTGATCATTTATGATTTGTCATCGAACATTTCAGACATTCTGATATTTTACCGGTGATTTGGTCACTTGCGAATTCGATTGAACAACCAACACTTTGGATTTTGGTATTGGTTTCACTACTGGCTTGCATTGTTTAGACGATTTGTCATGCGGTAACGATTTAATCTGCCTTTCGATGAATGAAACAAAATCAGTATATGTGGGATCATCCTTAGTATGAACTGAAGCTTCAAATGCCTTTCGAGAAACAGGATCTAAAATTTTCAACGCTTGGAACAGAAATATTGCATCAGATACATCTCCACCTCGTAGGCGTTTTAAAGCAGTAATTGAACCACAGAACTGATTGACTATAGAAACTAAACCTGCACGAGACTCAGATTTTAGACAATTGAATTCGAAAATTTGTTTCAAGTACACATTTGAGAGTGAGCTGGGGTCATTGAACCGCTTAATTAATGCATCCCAAATAATTTCATAATTATTAGCAATAGGTGGTAGATGAGGTGAAATATTAGCCGCTTCTCCAGATAGTTTGGACACCAGATATTGGACCTTTTGTTGATTTGGAATCGATTTGTTGTCATGAATCATGCATTTAAACATTTCGTAGAATACCGCCCATTTTGATTGATCTCCGTCGAACACAGGAATTTCAATTTTCGGTAAAATATTAGACGAATCCTTATTGGAAGATACAGGTTGAGCCGGGGTAGAAACACTAGGTACAACCTGACTGCGTTTTTTCAATTCACTAGCAATTGCTTCCATATGTTCGAACATTTCCATATGTGAACTACTAAATTTGGGTACAAATTCAGGGTCTTTTTCCATTTCAAGCTCCTGTATTTCCATTTCAACAGCTTCATAATCCTGAACAGTTTTAAGAGTGGAACTATAGAGAATTAGAAATTGTTTAGCACTAGCTTCTTCTTTTAAAGCCTTTTTCGACAAATCGAAAGTATGTTGAATACAATAGAAATATTGCTCAAGTTAAGCTCATTTGAGCTTTAACTTCTTTTCACTCATGATTGGATATTGGAAAGGTCTTAATGATTTTCATTTACTAATTTTCGAATAAAATTACAAATGCAACAATGAACGATTTTCATTGATGATTCAAGCAAGCAAAATGATAATGTTAGTACAAATTGAACAGAGAAAGCTCAATAGACGAAGCAAGCTGAGCGATAACGTTATCAGCATTGCAAAGTAACGGTTCCGATCGGACAATAGAGATAAGAGTGAACCAACTTGATCGGCTAAATTCATAATGTACAAACAGGTTTGAACCCTAGCATGCACAAACGATTCACAATAAAATTGGATAAGTGCTTGCCAAATATTTGAATAAAAAATAGCCAATAAAATTCGGCCTGGATGACCAATGTAAACTCTAAGGTTCAACTTTACGAAATTTATATTGATTTTAAATTGGTAATCAATAATTTTGATGTAAAGTGGACTGTATTGAATAGAAAAGAAACAAGTGATATCTCTACAGAAACAAGTACATGCAATGAATATATAAAAGAACAACTCACCGAAAATCTGCAGAGTACCTAATGTAATATTTATATTATTGAGCTTACAACTCCCAGGTAAGGTATTCAGGTGTCCCCGAGGTAGGAGATGAATCAAGGATGGTGAAAAGGCAAGCTTAATTGTCATCTACTGTTGGTAAATTCGGCTTCCATCATATAACGTTGCACATATATTTCTGACGAGATATTTACAATGTCTTTAAAGACTATAGATCGGTGAACTTTCCAATCGAAAAATAATAGTTTAAAACTTTCAACTAAAGGGAGTTTGGCAAACACTCTTCCAAACGTAGGTTTATGGTGTACGATTTAACATTAACGAAAAAATAATAATTTGGAGAACGATTTTCTTCTGGGAATTATCGACGAATAATATCAATTCCCGACTCGAGGCAAGCTATACAAAGCGAGACTGAACTGAAAGAAACAGCCTACCGGCTAGTGAGCGCGACGCACTCAAGTGAAAGAAATACGAACTGAACGAGGAGCGCGCGTCCAATTCAAAAACGAAAAATGAAAACTAGAGCTGGCTCCAACACATGGAAATCTATGAAATAGAATCTATGTAGGGTAAATTCTAAGGAAAAATTCTAGAAATTTCCAATGCATTGATTCAATTTGCAGGGACAAAAGATATTTCAATAAACTGACATTATAGAATGAATCAATGCAATGGAAAAATTACTGTGGTTTGAAATGCTCTCCGATGGTTTGAATCCAGTGATCTGACGGAAAAATTTGCTCCAGCCATTGTTTTATATTATAAAATGAGATCATCCGCAACTATCTATCTCCAATAAGTACTGAGTTATGATTTTTTAAAAAATGAGTGAAATTCAAAGAAAAAATCTACCTGTATCCTGATCTTAGATTTTAGAGCACAAAAATACGCCCAGAGGGACTTTGAATTATACATTTAACTAATTGGTAAAAATCAGAAGATATTGTTGATAAAAAATTAAAACTCATCAGAATCAATTTTGTCTTTAAATTTTACTCATTTTTGAAAAATCATAACTCATTACTTATTATTGGAGATTGATTGATTGATTGATTGAGTACTTTATTTATGTAGATTACAATATATACTGGCTTATACACTTATATACAATAGCTTACAATACAGCAAAATTATAGATGAACATATAGATGATTTACATAATATAGAATAAGAAAATAATTATTGAAAGTATATGATATGAAAAAAGTAATTTGTAATATAATAACTATGGATAATTATATTGTTATGCATCTACATAAATTGGCGGAGCTTTGGACATATCAATGTCCATTCTTCGGAAAGAATATTAAAAATATCCTCCCCACTAACTCTCTACCAAAACGTTAATTTAATTAATTAAACTAAGGATTTATTTATTAATGGAAATTTTGTGAAAGTTTTAATTAATATAAATATTTGAGAGGAAAAAAACAGAGAATTGATAGAGTAAAATAATTATATAGGTAGATAAGATCAAATTATTGATTAATAAAATGAAGTAGGCTGAAAGTAGTAAGGGTAATCAACTTTCAGTAATATACAGCATTATGCAGTGGATGATTAAAAAACATGAGTTTATATAATATAATATATATATACAATTCATTCTATAACAGGTTTAAAGGTTTGTATTTGTTGGATGGGTGGGGGATGGTTGTCATGTGATCGTTCTAGGGCCGGACAGTTTCAGTCATTTGTTCCAGAAGATGTTTTTTTAAAGTCAGGATGAAGCTCGCTCGGCTCTCGATGGACCTGATAGAAACAGGAAGTGCATTCCATGCACGACAGGCACTGACTAAGAAGGATTTTGTGAGAATAGTAGTTCGATGATTGGGTATCCTTAAAGTACTTTCTCCGGTTCTAGTATGTGAATCATCTATCCTCCTTCCTTCAGAGACCAATTTGAAATCATCTTTAAAATAGCTCGGTTTACCGTATTTCAAGATATCTCTAACAAGCTTGACTATTCGAAAAAGCCTTTGATTGGGAAGCTTTAATGTTGAACTAGCAATGTGGGCTGGGGTGATATGATCATGGCGTTGGAGAGAGTAGACAAAACGTAGACAATAATTTTGGTAACGCTGTAGTTTATCATTCAGAGTGACTTGCATATCGTTAAGAACAGAATTACAATACATTAAATGTGGGAAGATGAGAGATTGAACCAATAATAATTTAATGTTTCTAGGGAGAATATCGTGTATTTTCTTCAATGCATGCATGGCTGAGAATACCTTTTTACAAGTTTTGTTCACTTGTCCTGACCAGTCAAGAGTATTTCTCATAATAATGCCTGAATTTTTAACTGAGCTACAGTAAGGAATGTCATCACCGTCTACACTAATTTTGTGAATCGATTCAAGGTCAATATTGTTTATAAGACGAGAATATCCAATTATAATGGGTTGTGTTCTGATGGGATTAAGCTTAAGGCCATTTTTCTTTGTCCATTCCACTATAGAATTGATATCCTGATTCATTATTCCAACTGTTTCATTAATTTTTGTTATGGGACAGCTTTAATAAATTTGAAGGTCGTCTGCATACGTATGGAAACTGGAGAATTTGATAATGGAAGAAAGGTCATTAGCATACAAAGTGAAGAGGAGAGGGCCTAAAATTGAACCTTGTGGTACTCCATGCAAAACGTTTTTCCAAGTAGACTTATTGTCACTGACAGATACACATTGTTTCCTACATAATGGATAGGATTTAAACCAAACTAACTAGTTATGACTGAAACCAAGAATAGCCAACTTATTCAGAAGGACTGTATGATCAGCAGTATCGAATGCTTTAGAAAAATCAAATAGGGTGAGGATGGTGCATTTTCTTTGGTCCATAGCTAACCTTATATCATCAGTGACACGAAGCAGAGCTGTCTCAGTTGAATGGAATTTTCTAAAGCCTGATTGAAAGTTATGAAGCTTACAATTTTTGTCTAGAAATTTCACAACTTGACCATGAATGAGACTTTCTAGCACTTTGGACAATGCAGGTAAAATACTGATTGGTCTAAAATCCTCAACTTTATTGGGTGATGGAACTTTATTTAGAGGGCGAACCAGAGCAAACTTCCAGTTTTCAGGGAAAATGCCTTCTTCAAGTGACTTGTTGAAAATATATGTAATGGTTGGTAAAACAGCAAATAACATCTTCTTGATAAATTTAATAGGAATTTTGTCTACACCCGTAGCATTACTATGAATACGTTGAATTGCTCTGAAAGTGTCTTCTTCTGAGATTGGATGGAAATGAAATTGATCAGTAATTGGTAAATCTAATTTTGTAACCTGCTCTTCAAGATCATCTATATGATTAGCAATGACAACTTCGTCGCATTGGTTAGAGTGTGAAACGAAATGGTCATTTATATTGTTCAATGGTAAGTCAATTTGTGGATTTGATTTCTGTTTGCCAAGCCCGAATTCTTTTATTCCCTGCCAAAGTGATTTAGAGTCTTGTCTATTGTTTGTCATAAACGAATTCAAGTACCCAATCTTTGAGTTCCGTAATTCCTGTTTAACTCTATTTCTAAGGCTCCTATACTCTATCAAACTGTCCAAGTCAAATGTCTTTTCAAATTTTCTATGTTCTTTGTCTCCACGTCCCATCATTTTAAGTATGTCTTTAGTCATCCACAGTACTCGTCGTTTTCTATTTATCCTCCTTGTCACATAAGGTGCATGTTTGTCATACAGAGTAAAAGTCCAATTCTCGAAAGTCTTGACCATGTCATCAACTGAGGGTAACGCTTCAATTTGATGCCATGGAGTCTGAGCCACATCAGTCAGGAAGGCGACTTCATCGAAGTTTTTGAAGTCTCTATAAGTGATAATTTTCTGTTCTGGCTTAGGTATCTTATGGGAAAGAACACAGTAGATCCAGAAATAGCTGGGACTGGGATTTGGCCTGCTTGAACATCCTCATTAGGATCACTAACAATGAGAAGGTCAATGAGTGTGTCAGATTCATTAGTATGATGAGTTGGATCGAGAGGTAAAATAGTCATGTTTAGGCATTGGAAAATAGTAGTCAGTTGAAAGTAGTCAAAGTTACGATTTGTCATGTTCAAGTCGGTGTTCATATCCCCCATAACTAGTATACGGCTATAACAAGGCATAAGAGAAAGCAAGGCACTTCCGAAATCTGTAAAATGACCTATTTTTGGTGGGCGATAACAGATACAAACGAGTAATTTATCAGTACTAGATAAGGATAATTCAAGTAGCATAAACTCTGGTCTGGAACAATACTCTTGTTCAGATGTGATTAGAACTTTTGTTTTGATACCTTTTTGTTTTGATATCTTTTGTTTGACACTTTTGTTTTGATATCTTCCACATAAATTGCTACACCCCCACAAGCTTTATTCAATCTATCATCCCCGAAAAGATTATATCCAGGTAATGCAACAAAATGTGATGAAATACTAGGCTTCAAAAATGATTCGGAAATTCCAATTATATTGAAGTCCTGAAAACGGAAGATTGCTCTGAGTTCATCAATGTGGCAGCTGAGGGATTGGACGTTTAGGTGAGCAGCCTTGAAAAGTTTTTTGGAAGAGTGGAGCTTATTTGCTAGAAACATACCTGCGTCATTATTACTATTATTGGAATAATCATACCTACTTGAGGGCGAGCAAGCTGATGTGTCAGTAAGAGGCATCATGGAAGCAGAAGACCAATCGTGAACCGACCTCAGAACAACAGATGATGGGGAAAATGGGGATGAAACTGATAAAACTAAACCTTAATGAAAAAGTCTCTTGATTCGAGTGCATCCTGTATGCCTTGACAGTTCGGCTCCCTTCACTATTCTAAAAACACTAGTTCAAAAAATTCACTAAACACATCAATAAGATGTAGATGTTGTGATCTGTGGAGTTACGGTGATGAATAATTCTAATGGTGAATAAGATGAAGATTGAGGAAGAACTTGTAGTGGGAGATCTAGTCCAAGTTGAGATAGAGCGAGAAGGTATCCAGTAGAGGAAGATCGAGTCAAAGTGAAGATTGTGCGAGTAGGAATCCAGTAGTGGAAAGATCGAGTCCAAGTGGTGACAGAGAGAGATGAAATCCAGTGGTGGAAAATCGAGTCCAATTAGAGATAGAGAGAGATGGAATCTGGTAGTGGGAGATCGTGTTCAAGGTGGAGATAGAGCGAAATGGGATCCATTAAAAACTGCAAAAGAGAAGAAAAAGCCAGCAGAAAAACAACAAATCTTTGAAGAAAGTTATCAATTGAGAAAAGATACATAATACAACTGATAATGAATAATATTTGCATGAGATGGAAGAGGAATGGTATGATTTAATGTGAGAAAGAACCGAATATAAATATGGATATTAGTGGGAAGTAATCAGATAGAGAAAGAGAATAGGTAGAAATAGAAATAGAGATAGAAAGAGAAATAAACATTTGAACATGCTGGATAGCTAGTGGGAAAATCACAAGGAAAATAATGATGATAATAGGGAAGAAGAGAAGAGAAAGAAGGAATGTGCACAATTGAGAAGAACTTATGAAACTGAACTATAGAATAAGAAACAGAACATTGTATTGTGATCTTGAATTAATCAAGGGAAGAGGAAGAAGAAGAAGAAAAGAAAAAGAAAGAGAAGGAGAAGAAGAAGAGGAAGGAGACGAAGAAGAATAGAAAAGAATAATAATCATCATTGCAAAAGTTACAAGTCACAAAAATCACATTGCAAAATTACAACAATATTCTAGTAATCATAACTATAAGATTAAGAAGAGAAATGAGAAAGAAAAATAAGAAGTAGAGGAGATGCTTGAGAAAGAGCTAGATTATTTTAGATGAGTTTAAAAAAGGATTGAACGGTGAAATTTAAATCTATATATATAAAAGCGAAATGGCACTCACTCACTCACTCACTCACTAACTCACTCGCATAACTAGAAATCTACCGGACCAAAAACGTTCAAATTTGGTAGGTATGTTCAGTTGGCCCTTTAGAGGCGCACTAAGAAATCTTTTGGCAATATTTTAACTCTAGGGGTTGTTTTTAAGGGTTTAAAGTTCGTCCTCTAGCATGTATATTCTTCTTCTCCCAATCTCTTAATTATAATTGAAATTTCCATATCATATGTTACTATAGAACTATAATCTAGATACAGTTGTTAACTGTATCTCGAAACAGTTGTTAACTGGCAACTAAATTAATAATTTTGTCAGGTTGGAATTAAGTTGAGTTGTCTTTGTTAGGTTGGCACCAAGTTGAAGATTTAAATTAATCAGTATAAACAAATGTGGATCTCTTCCGTTTGAAATAATTGCCTTGTATACAATCATGAATAGTAGTGGAAAGATTCATTTATAGAAAAGAAAGACAGCTCATGAAAAATGCTAAGGTATATCTACTGTGAAATCTTTTAATATGAGATGGATATAGATAGTTGCAAATGATCTCATTTTATTCAGAATTTTATAATCTAAAACAAAGGCAGCAGCAAATTCTTACATCCGATTACTGGATTTGGCAGAAATAGCTGAAAATTGGAAAATGAACTGAAAATACGAGGTTTTTGGGCCACTCTGTATCTAGCACAAGAAAATTTTGCATGAAGAAATCTTGTTCTGGACTTTTCTCATGTATCCAAATAATATATTAAAAATCTGGTGAGGCGCACTCACACAAATTTCCTTGCCATTATGAAAATTGATCACCTTACGCTAGTGTTCTCGTGCATCCCAAGTCTACTATTCAAATACATGAGACAGCTGGTGATAGGACAATAATGCTGGAGACACACGAGGTCTGCTACTTCATAGTGAATGATTTAATAGAACCAACAGTTGCCAGCAGTTTGCAATTTAAAAATCACATTTTCTCGAATTTCAAGCTTATTTTCAATTTCAGGTGAACATGTTACTGGACATTAAGTGGCATCTCTAGGAAGACTGTTTAAAAAGTTTAGTACTAGGTAAATTTAACTGATGAGATGGAGAACGGAGTAAAAAAGCATGCTGGCTCACAAACATCGGTCTTCACAGCTCTACTCTCTCTCAATCGATGCTCTCTCTCTCACAGATCAGTCTTCTCTTTCTTGAGGAAGAAGTTCATTACTTCAGTAGCTCCACTATCACAATTGACACGCACACTCACTCTCACATTAGTCTTCTCTTCCTAGGAAAGTCCATTATTATTATTATCATTATACACTGCATTGTCTACTCATTCTGCGGCTGTTCTAACATGACTGATCTGCTTTTGAGTAGCCTGGCTAGAGATGGTATTCTATTGCTTCAACAGTGTTATCAAAGAACACTTCATTTGACTATTTCTTCTAAATCGACATACAAGTTCATTAATATATGAGTGCTCTATCTATATATATATATAAAAGCGAAGTGGCATTCACTCACTGACTGACTTACTCACTCACTCACTCACTCACTCACTCGCAGAACTAAAAATCTACCGGACTAAAAACGTTCAAATTTGGTAGGTATGTTCAGTTGGCCCTTTAGATGCGCACTAAGGAATCTTTTGGCGATATTTCAACTCTAAGGGTGGTTTTTGAGGGTTTAAAGTTCGTCTTTTAGCATGTATATTCTTCTTATTCCAATATCTCAAAATTATAATTGAAATGTCCATACCATATGTTTATATAGAACTATAATCTAGAAACAGTACCTCTTCGAAACAGTTCTGTGGGTAGATGACACAAGCTGATAAGTCATGATTTGTAAACTTTTCAGGAGAGCAATTTGAAAGTTTGGCATAGTTGCAAAAATTATCTATCATATTTTTTCTTACCCATTTTACACTAATATAATCAGCTGATCATTGACTATTTGAATATAAAATATCAAGGAATAAAACATTTATTTAAATCAACTATCGAGGATTTTTGCTAGTGATGTCAGAGATATCATGTTTTGCCATCTGCCAAATGTTTCAAATCACAATGTAATAGTATAAAGAATATCTCAAAAATTATAGGGAATATCTCAATTATTTGGGAATTTGAATATATTTTTTTACAATTAATTGATATTGATATTAATTGGTACTGGTAGGCTATTATAAAATCTGAAAATCAATAACCTCTATTGAGAACTACAAAACCCATACAACTTTGCAAACAGTTCAAGTTTGTTTAACTTGATCAAAATTTGGAAATCTGAATCATTCCCGTTTTTCCGGTATGCAATCCACAAGTTGACATGTTTTGATGCGAACAATCGAACACACGAACAAACACAACCCTACTCTCTCTTATTATATAGATACCATCTTATAGATCTAATTTTTCTGAACACAACCATATGCATAACTCAATATGTTCAAAAATGTGACTTATTAACTCGTGTCATCTACCCACAGAGTTGTTCTGGTAACTAAATTAAAAATTTTGTCAGATTAGCATTAAGTTGAGTTGACTTTGTTAGGTTGGCACCAAGTTGAAGATTGAAATGCATTTATCCAGGACTAATGCATTTATCTAGCACGCGCGTGCGTGCTACACTCCCCTTGTTGAATGTTTCTCCAGACAAATGACACGTGTGCTATGCTGCTCCCTGTGAGGTCGATGTTTTCCCTTTCCCAAATTCTATAGATAAGAGCAAGTTCATAATAACTCCTGCATCGAAAAAACCGTTACATCCAATCATAGACACATGAAAAAAAGTATAGACTGATTTATCATCTTGAAGCGACTTGTGTTAGCAAGAAAACCGTTAAAGTTCACTATGCTTCAAATTTCTCTCTCTCATACGCCAAGTGTTTTCCTTTCACAAGATTTTATGTTTTCGGAGACAATACCCCTTTGTACTGTGCTAAACCCATTTTGGTTGTGATAATTTCAGCTACCTGATTTTCTGAAAGGTTATGTTGCTTAGCTTCTATCCAATTCATATTAAAGCTCACGCATGCATATCTGGACACAATATCATAAGCTACCCTGTGGATGAATAAATCAAGATAATCTATGAATGCAGCCGAACATTTCAGTCTCATAACAGAGCCCTCTTCCGAATTTTTAATTGCCTCAACTATTTCATCACGAACGCTTTTCACAGTGGATTCCATCTCGTTTTTCTTAATAAAATCTCCTATATCATTTTTAGTTGCATACTTTTCTGCAATTTGATTAATCAGAATAGCAATAGCATCTTTTGTAATGAATTGTTCAATACCATCCATAATATTAGCTTTTATTGCACTCGCCATTTCAGATAATCGTTTTTCAAACTCTTCCTTTGTTAATGAAGAACTAGTCAATTTCTGCAAAGTAGATTCTAAATATTGCTTATCAATTGGCGATGGGTGTGTATCATTTACTTTAGTGAAAATTTCCGTACTAAGCTGTTTTAATTTAGTATTGAGGTAGTTTCTGTCCAGCACCTCCAAATTCTTAATTTAATCTGATATGGCTTTTAATTTCTCATCTAAATAACCTTTATCAACTTTATTGTTGTTAATACTATCAAACTGGGATGAAAAGCTGTCTGTTAAAGTTTTCACTTCTCCTAGAGCAGATTCTAAAGTTGGAGTTCTCTCTGCAATAGCTTTATCAATATTGGCACTAAAATTTTGTAATGAACTTAGAATTTGTTCTCTTCCAATTATACTCACACCGATATTCTTAGTATTTTCCGAAACGAGTTTGGTTATTTGTGAATCTAAATAAAATTTCACAGCTTTGCTGATTCCTTGCTGATTTATCGATTCAATTATTTTCTGTGTTATCAAGTCAATATTGCACGTAAGATTAGCACTACTAGGTGTATCAATCCAACCGAATCGATGCAAAGTCATCATAACACTGAACAATTAGTTTTGCTTCTTTTAGCTCTTCAATTATAGAGGCGATCTCAACATCATGCCCAGTGTTGCCAGAAGCTTTTGAGGAATAGAGTGAATTCAATCTTTCCACTAATTCGTCAAAATTATCAAAGTATTGATAAATTCTATCATGAAAATTATTTTTTGCAAATTTCAATAACTCCCATCCCTTCTTTTTACTAATTTCTTTACTCGGAAATAACTTCTGAATCATTTGCGATTTAATCCCCTGATTTCGTTTAACATAACCTCTTCGATCTGAATGTATGGCTGTAAGTGTTAAGATTTTTTTATACTTATCCAGATCTCTCTGATTATGAAGATTCGAATTCGGTCTTGAACTGAATAATAACTCAAGTAGACCATGTGTTAAATGAAATCTTTCATTATAAATATCTATATAACCGTTATCGAATATTACTTGGTGACTTCCAATATAATACACATCATCTTTAGAATTGTATGAAATTCCATAACTAATTGAATTATTCAATTTTCCCGCATGAAACGTTTTTAGATATTCCCCCAACAGTTCATCATTTTACTAGAACCAAGTGAACTGTTTTCAAATTTAGTTGAGCTTAAAAGATTGCCTGTTGAACTCCCATAGCTTTTATCATAACTCGAGTCCTCATCATCAATCTCCATGCTCTCTTCTTCCTCTTTTACTTCTTCCTTTTTTGGTTTTACACCATGATTAGAGTGAAAACTAGATTTGTTTTTTCCCAGTTCAATTATGGGCTCTATCAATGGTGAGAGCGTTTTTCTATTGTATTCCTCCAATCGTTTTTCGAAATTAACTAAGCTTTTATGCTTGTTGCTGATTACTTTTCTCAATTTCTTAATCTTATCGATTAAACCAATGTTCTTTCTATTCAGTTTTCTGCTGCGTGTTTTAGACAACATGACTGCACAAAGAATTAATCTCTACTAAACGGTAGGAAACGTATCAAGCGAATCTCGGTACTTGCCGCTATTAATTCCACACTCTGTCATAATAGTTACAAAATTATGAGGTTTACGATTCCAAACTTCATGGCAAAGTTTACTGAAATCTTTATAAGAAATATCTCCTCCAACATGATCTCTGTGAATTGATTTGAGACTCAAAAAATCTATCTTGAAGATAATAATCATATTTGCATTGTCACTAGTGGAATATGTTTCTGTGTAGCTCCAGAACTCTGAATTAAATATGCCGTGTAATATTACGATGTCGGCCGATGGTAAAATATTCTCTTATTTGAGGTACATGATTAAGTTGTGAATCGTCAAATATAACTAAAGAATATTCTGAGATTTTGTTTGGATGAGGTATAGATTCAGAATTGTTGTTTATATGAAATTCAATATCCTTCATTTTTGAAAAGACTTTTCTCAAAAACAAGTACTTATCTCGATACTCGCTTTTAGTATGCGAGTATATAGTTTTAAATCTCAACCCATTCTTTGAAAAAATTAAATTAAATAGCAAATTGGTCTTGCCACAGCCTGAAGAGCCTATTATAAGGATCCTTGCATTATGATAACAACTTACCATTTTTACACCATGTTGGCATTTCTTTCTGTCTTATAACATTGTCGAAATTAACTATCAGGATATTACTCATGTTAGACACATGTACAGCATGTGATCTGATAAGGAACTTATCATTTTTGGTAAGTTATCAAGGAGGAGGCTGTGTACCAGACACCACATGGTTGTCTGAGTGTGTATAGCTTATGACATTGGAATGCAGTCGACAGGTGCTCGCTGTCGCTCTCCCCTTTCACAGCAATGCACTGATAGAAGTTTCTCACTTCAATATATCGTTCCCTCTCCCTCCCGCACCCTCTTTACGAGAATGCATCTGCTGCTCGCCCTTATCTAAGCCTTAGCAAATTACGAAAATGAAACTTCAGATTGAAATGAAGCTGAGAAGCATTTTTTGATAAAGACTTATTATATTTACACCAAATCTTTGTCATATTTACACTGAATGTAATTTATTACAATGTGATATTGCACTGAATGGAATGTATTACAATGAGATATTACAATAGATTATTTTTCATCTAATAGTTGACTTCTACTAATATAACTGGGTGTTGAAAATCCAATCCACTTAACAAGCAATCCTTTTTTGTTGCGCTTTAATATTTTTTCAATCAGATATACCTGTCTCTCCGATTTGTTTAATTCTGTTTTTTTAATTTCTTCTCCATAAAACCTACCACTAATTACTTCTCCGTTTAGATCTTGCAAGCTGTATGTTACAGGTTGAGAAGGGAATATAGAATGAATCACAAAATACTCTGCGCTCCAATTTATGTTATAAGATTTATCGAAAAAAACCCTTTTCTTTGAGATTCGTACATCTCCTAGCTTAAATTTTGGTTTTCAATTTTTCAATTTATATCGTCTATTGGATGCAGAATTCAAAGACATTGAAACACGATTACAATCTTTTTTCCTCACATCTTTAGGTTTCATTCCAATTAAAGTGTGCATTGTTGCATTATAATCACGAACCAAACTGTTTAGTTGCGATATCCAGTTTTTGGTTCCACGTTCAGTTAAATATCTATAAATTTTTGCTTTAATTGTTCTATCAAACCTTTCAACTATGGAAGCTTTCTTATTGCTGAAAACATGGTAATGTTTAATACTGTATCTATCTAATAGCGCTTTAACTTTTGAATTAAAGAATTCTGTTCCCTGATCTGATTGAAACAACTCAACTTCCTTATTTTTAGGAATAATTGGCTCGAGTGCATCAAATACAGATTGACTTGACTTGTCTTTTAATGGTACACAATATGCGAATTTTGAAAAACAATTAATAACAGCTAAGATATACCTATAACCTTTATTAAAATGTGATAAACTGCTCATCTCAATGAGATCGGCTTGAAGCAAGTCTTTTTCACTTTTCAACTCATATTTGCGAGTGGGATAGTTAACGCGTGGAACACTATGAAGTTCTAATGCTATCTTAGATCTAATAATATTCATATTTAAAACACGAAATCAAAATTAGTGGTGATGCATGATCGTCGCAGGACATACTGAGCAATCAGTTTAGAGCATTGTTGGCACTCTATAATGTTCAAAAGGTAAAGTGTCTACACCATTCTCAGCAATATATCTCTTATTGTCATAAGGACTCAAACAGATTTTTGCACATTCAATCTGATACATGGTGTGATCATAGGACCTCATCATATTAAATTTTTCAATGAGTTCACAACGTTCAATCAGCGATTTCTCATATAAATTAAAATTAAGTTTTCCACATCTCACTCCAGTCTGTACACCCTTTGCTACACATTTATTTACAGGTTCTTCATTCTCATTACATACTAAATACAAGTAAAGTTCTGATCGAAGCCCTACAAATTTATGGACAGGTTTTGAGGCTGTCTCATCCTTGAACTTTCCTACAACTTTATTTCTCTTCATGGAAAAGCATGGGTGGTAGGGAGGGTAATTACTAGTGTCGAAAAGGTTCGAATTTTCTTGAATCAACTGATACACGTCTTCCACTCTTACGTTTAAAAGAAAACTATCAGTATCGGTCATACAGAGTTCTACGCAATCCCACGGTAAAATTTCTTGTAATCTACAATAGTAAAAATCGTACATATGGAATTCACTCAACTCCAGTACGGAAAACCCGGAATAGACAGGCTTGTTCATTTTTGGTTTCAACTTGCGAGAGAAAACCACGATCAAGTTCAGACTAATTATTTGCCAGCGTTTGCATAACAGATTTAAAAATGTACTTATCTAACCGTTTTTCATCCATGATAATTTTAACATTGATATGCTTGCAAACAGATTGAATAGTCTCACCAAAGATAAGATTGCAACAGGCCTTAAAGAAGGATATTTCAAATTTATTTTTTGCGTTCTGCCTATTCCGGATATTGAAGTCGATGTAGCTTTTCAGCCAGAGAGATTGGGAAAAGCTAATGACGCGATGTACTGTTGATAATTGCAATCCGAGCTGAAGGTAGAGCTTTAAATTGACGTAGTGAACAATGTACTTTTCACAGTCAAAAAGTGTGTTCATGAGCTTTTTGGTTCCAGTTTGACCGTTCTCATTTGTTTGATAGTTTGACAGCAATTCGTGCGGGGGTGTTTGGTGGAGAGGCGCGAGTGGGAAGCTGGCATGCTTATCATGTAACTCTTTCGGATACTTGAGATCACACTCTATTATATATCCAGTCTCTGAATTGCTGTCCAAATTCGCGAAATCAAGCTTGGAAATTTCTTCCTCTGAGAGGAATTTGAAATTTCCAACAGGTAAGTTTCGGCTCACAGCTTCCAAGTATAAACTGTTTGCATTGATATAAAGGAGATAATTACTCGGTTTTGAAGGATTGTATGTCTTGGGTAGATGTTTGTTATTCGCTTCACGATAACGTTTACTGATAGATGACACCCCGACCCTCATCCCTGCCTTAAACATGAGATGCATGTCAGGATGAGTTATCAACTCTAGTTCGACTTCAGTGTGTTTCAACGTACAATTCCAGGTAAAGAGTGCGAGGGAAACAAAATGAGTGACATCAAGGCCATATGAGCCAAAAAGCGTAGACCTCATAGATTCAAAAACTTCCGCTAATAGCATCATGTCCAAACATAAATAGAAATCGTGATATTCACCGAGCGATTTCAGCTTGAATGTTGAGAACACTCTTTGCGCATGCTCATATTCTTCGCGAGACAGAGGTGTATCAGTTAAATCATTATGAAAACATTCGATGGGAGGAAGCGATGTTTCTGCGAATTTTTGGGGACAACTCATGTATGAGTAAGGATATATTCCTATTTTCAACAAGAGTTGTCTGTGTTTGTGCGGCGGGTGATGAAACACTGAAAATAAATGTTCAAACTTCTCTTCCATGTCTGTACTTTCCACCAAATTATGCACCAATACTTCCAAGGATTTGCTCATAAACTTGTAGGAATCTAAAAATTTAATTTTGTCTACTGAAAGTGACAAAAATCTCTCTGACGTATTTGCGATGCAGGAAATTCCTTTTTTGCATTTACCGAGCACTTCTAGAATGGAATGTGAATCAAACCCGGAGAAATTGTGGAAATAACATGAAATGTTCTCTGGAGTACAAGCCGATAAATTACATGAAACGTGTGCCGCACATAAGTAATTTCCGGTTTCATGCGCGTGGTGACGACATTCAATATCGCTGTCTAAAAACGGTTCAGCGCAAAGCCGGCATTTTACCGAATTTTGAAATTCGCGCTCTTGACTTTCGGATAAATGTTGCATCGGAATTTCACGTTTCATATCCTCATACAAAATGTCGCCGAGATCTGTAATTCCCTGGAGAAATTTCTCCATGATTTTTTCATCTAAACTACTCAATCTATGGAGAACAGGTCTGTAAGCGATTTCCCCATTCACATCGATAACAACAAAACAATACCCGCATGGAATATGTTGTGCTGTTTTCTTTGTATAGCTATGACTGATTTCATCCAAATTGGATTCATCATCAACATTATTATCGATATTAACAACGTACGTTTCTAAATCCATGTAAATGGTATACTTTTTCTTCAACTAGTTTCTTGAATTTAATTGTCTCTCCGCATTTAGGATATGAAACACGCTGTGATTCAAACTTGGAACAAAGCTGTTCATGTTTCATCAAAAAGCAGCACATGTAAGTACATTTTTACTTTGATTTTATCCTCTGAGGAGGAGGGGATTTTTGTCATAATCTGATTGTGTAGTGAATCTATTGATCAAGTTCTCCAGTATGATGATAATCTGAAACAAATTAGACACTAATCAAATATTTTTCAACAGAAACGTGCTGGAATGGAGGACAACTCCTCCATGGTTCCACTAGTAGAGGAGGTGCGGCGAGCGGGGGATGAATTGGACTTTGTGCAACTAATCAACCAGCCTGTAGCCAAACCCTGGATCCCGCTGAGGGAATTAAAGGAGCACACTCCCTACCCCATTATTGCAGCGAGGGAGCAAACGAATATGCATGGGCGGCGGGTTATTTTAAAAATTACCAATGCAGGGAGCAAATCTGTGAGTGAGGTATATTTACTGCAACGATTTGCTTCCTGCATTAGCACGGAGAAAAAAGAGCAATTTAATGCTAATTGTAAAAATTTTGTAATGATGGTAACACGTAAGTCGGGGAATCGGACCGATATAAAAATTGTCAAGCATTAACAATTTTTATATCTATACAATTCGTCGACCTATGTGATACGAATTGTATAGATGTATGTATGTGTGAAAGTAGTATTAGTAGTGAATAAATTGTAATATTGTTTTTATAAAAATTGTTTTCAATTCTTACCTGTTGTTGATAAGTTCACAATGAATAGTAGAAACACAGAAGAAGAATGGTTCACCTGCTTACACTCTGTTGTGAATGATATTTAAATAAGGTGAGCACCCCTTTTATAGTTTGTTGCGAGCATGCTCAGTAGTCTTTACTGCTGCACAGACACACACACACACACACACAGGCATACAGCCAAGCGCTGGCTTTGCTGACTCGCTCCCTCCCACATCTGTTTTGGCACGTGTTCCTGCAGATATGGGTGGGCGCGATTGCGTCATTTCCCCCTTTTCAAATTGCTTTCACCTTTTCAGATTTGTTATTTGAAATAGTATTCTTATCATTCGAGCAATGTATCATAGCAATAGTGTGTGAATTCATTTCCAACTCGATTGAAAATTAAACCAATTCAATTTTCTTTTGATTAAGTTGGTGTAATGATTAATTAATTAATCAACCTCAGTTAATGTTCAATCATTGAGTTGAAAGGTAAGAAAAAGCATTGAGTAGGAGAAAGCAGAGTTCGAGGAAACGAGGTAAAGGTATCTTGAGTTCAGCGGCAAAAGTTTTTAAGGGTGTGACAGGTTTGGCAGGTAATGTGACATCAACTATTCTAAATAAGGTAATTGACAATCTGCAAGATGAAATTTATATTCCCAGATACCAGTGGTGTGGCCCGGGCATGAAGGTTAATGAAAGGTTAAAGAGAGGTGATCAAGGTATAAATTCATTAGATAGGGCCTGTAAGGTACATGATATAGCGTATACGCAAAATAGCGATAATAAAACTTGAGCGGTAGCTGACAGAGCTCTAGCAAATGCTGCGTGGGACACTTTCAAAAATCCACAAACACCTTCTGCCGAGAAAGCACTTAGCTATCTTGTTACAAACGTCATGAAAGCTAAGGCGGCGTTTGGTGGGTCTTTGAGAAAGAAGAAGGAGAAGAATGAGAGGAGAAATTATAGTAATGATATTAGACGCAAAGCTATAGCTCAGTTGGAAAAGCATATTGCAGGAAAAGGGAATTTTCAAAGCCTTTTCCTCAAATAACTAGTGGGGAGAGAGTTTTAATTCCACCCCCTCCACCACCGCCATCATCATATGGAGTGATGTTTATTCCCTCAAAAACAAGTTAAGAAACGTAGAACAACAAAGAAGAGTAGGAAGAAGAAGAGGAAGAAGAAGAAGACATGAATATTGAAGGAGAATTGAGTAATTATGATTTGATTGATTGGTCGAAATTATTACAGATTCGGCTAAGAGGTATATATATGCTAGATGCATTACCCAAAAAAATTCTAAAAAACAAGAATGTCATTGTGAATTTAGCGAGAGAAAGCGAGGATGGTACACATTGGGTTGCATATAAAAAAGTTGGCTCCAATGTTTGGTATTTTGATCCAATTGGAAATTTACAACCGCCATACAAATTGGACAAATATTGGAAAAAAGAAATTGGAGTAAATATATTTTATAATGTAGAGCACATGCAACCATTAAATAGTGATTTTTGTGGTCATCTTACATTATTGTTTCTTGCAAATCAGTTGTAATTAAGTGTTTGTGCTGAACACACATTACAAGATGGTTGTTATTACATTAAGATCCAACACAAGTAACCTCTACGAACATTTACAAGAAATTATAGAATTGGATAGAAATCATGAATGGGAAATTGGATTGATTAATTTTTGTAGCTACAATAGTATTGCAAACATTAACAAAGGAACAAATTCCAGCTTCAAATATGGTGATAGATTAATTGAGCTGGATACGGGTGCATATGAAGTTGAGGATATTATAAAATCTCTAAAGAATACATTGAATATTGATGAGAAGAAGAAGAATAAACTTATTATATGTGCAAAGACAAATACTATGGAGATTGAAATTCATTCTGATAAAGCTATTGATTTAACATGTACTGATTTGATTGGTAAGATACTTGGTTTTGATAATGTTGTTTTGCAACCAAATAAATGGCATTATTCTCAGCATTTGGTTAACATAACAAGCATTGGTGGTATTGTACTTGAGTGTAATTTTGCATGTGGTAGTTACTCTGACAGAAAACAAAAACAAATAATCTACGAATTTTTGCCAAAGGTTCCCAGCTGCTATTTAATAAACGAAGTACCATCGCCGATTATTTATGTACCTTCGAATACGCATCAAATTCAAACTATTAATGTAAAGGTAACAGACCAGAACGGATCGTTTATTGATTTCCGTGGAGATACAATTACAATTAGGTTGCGCATACATGAAAAACAAAAGTTAACGTAATGGGTTATCTTGTTTTCAATTCACGTTCAAATAAGATGTGTACACACAATGTCATTAGAGAGACGAACGTGGGAGCGTCAACACCTAAAAACTAACGTGCTTTGTCGGCTAAAAGTGTGAGAATATTAGAAAAGTTAGGTTTTATAGTTGATTGGCTGAATGTTAGGAGGAGCGGCCGCAATTAGTGAAATTCTGGACGTGGAGACAGACCTTCAGTTTTATAATGATATAACCAAATTCCAATTTCACACTCATACAGTTTATTCGGGACAGGAAATAAAAAACTCTGATGAGGCACGTTTTGGCATAAATTCTTTAGATGTCTATTCTTTACCTTGCAAATCATTTATATTTATTGAGGGAACAGTTAACTGTACAAAACCGGGAACAGACCTGGCTGATGCAGCAGTTGCGGTAGACTATAAATTAAGCAGTAACGTAATCGGCAACCTTTTTGACGAAATACGATATGAATTAGCAGGTCAGCAAATTTCTAAATCAAGATTGATTGGATTAACATCCACAATTAAAGCTATACTAGTGAAGAATATGCTCGATAAGATCACTTGGCTGGTTTTGACAGAGCAGGATATGAGCTAATGGATAATAAATTCACTCTCTGTGTACCACTAAAATTAATACTCCTGTTTTTTGAAGATATTCAAACAATAATTTTAAATTTGAAACAGGATCTCGTCTTATTGAGGTCACCGACAGACCTAAATTGTGTTGAGTCTGCAACTGGAACAAGCGTTAGTGTGAAAATTACAAAACTGCAATGGAGAATGCCCTACATAACTTTAGAAGATCACGTAAGACTGAAATTTTTGAGACTGCTTGATGCTGACACTCCACTGAAATTAGGTTTCCGACATTGGGAAATTTGTGAATTACCAAATTTGCAAAATTCACTTAACCATTCTTGGGCAGTTTGCACCACATCGATTTTTGATAGTCCAAAATACGTTATAATTGCATTTCAAACTGATCGTAAGAATAAAATTGAAAAATCAATATCTAATTTTGATAGCTGTGGTATTTACAATGTTAAAGTATATTTGAACAGCGAGTATCATCCATATGAAAATCTGCTAGGTAGAAAGGAACTATTATACTGGATGTTTTTGGATTTCGCGCCCTTGTATTATAATCATTCAATCAATAGTGAACTCGGAACAGAAATTGACTTTAAAACGTTTTGTGATTCAACACCGCTGGTTGTTGTGGACTGTTGGCACCAAGTGACTCATTTGAAATCATTGACAGATGTTCGTATTGAAATGGAATTTAATAGTGCAGTACCTGCAAATACTTCCGCCTATTGCGTTTTAATTAGCGATCGTGTGATGGAGTACACACCTCTGATGAGCATGGTGAAAGGAGTTCAGTAATTTTATTGATAGAGTGCACCGGCTGATATATTATATAAGGTGCGCACTCTGACTATTTGGTTCATTATCAGTTTCACCTTTGAACAGGTAACATCTAAAATGTCCTATTCTTTGTGTTCTGATATTTTGGACAAAGCGCAAACTCAGTCTATTGGTATCCAGTGCGATCTTGATTCCAATAGTTTCTATTATGAACCAAGGTGCAGTACACCGATGCAGAAGCCACAGGAGGTGGGGGAGGAGCAGAAACGGAAGGAGGAGGAGAGGGAGAAAGAAGGAGGATTCGACGAGCCCGCCGAAGAGAAAGAAGTGGACAAGCAAGCGAGTACAAAAATTGCTACAGTTGATCTTCACTGGTTTGAACAAGATTGTAATCAAATTATTGTGAAAGAACTTGCCATAATTGATCAGTTTAGTAATTATATTGTATTCTATTTCAAATCACCATTTGCAAAGACAGAATTGAGTGCAAAATTGTATAACGATGTAACATGGTTGGAACGTCACTATCATAAAATAAAATGGGAGGATGGAGATTTAGAATACACTGACTCATTAATACGTGATTACCTTGTAGGTTATGAGAAAATTTTCACAAAAGGAACTGAGAAAGCAAAGTTTTTGAGAAGATTACATACTAACGTTCAATGTATACCAGAGGATTTTGCAAAACCCAGTTTCAGCTTTTTCACTAGTTCATGGTGTTATAGTGTGTGTAACATTCATAAAAATAGACCAGATGGACGGTGTGCTTTGTTCAGTGCTCAACATTATAATTCTTTGTTGTTTAAAAATATGTATCAAACAAATAATTTCATGTGTGAAAACAATCGAATGCAAAGTATGAAAATGGCTGCAATGTACATGAATTCGCAGAAAAGAAACTTTGCTCGTTATGGATTCTTCTACAACGGAAAAGAGATTCAGTGTGTTTATTGCATGCATGCATTGAGACTGCAAAAAGCACGTACATGTTGTCTGTCTGCAATTATTGAAGAAAGACCACTTAATTACTCTATAATAGTGCCAGCCTACACTTAGTTTTGTTCATTCGCTTATCATGGATCCGAGAAAGTGGTTGGCTGCTGACAACGAGTTGGAAGTGAGGTTAAAAAACTGTATTGATTGGTATGATGAGTGTGAAAGTGCAATTAGGAAATCAACTCGTGAAAATTATAGTTTGGCAAAACAATTAAAAGACATTTTTCTAAGCACGGTTAATTTAAATGACATAAGAGACTATGTTATTATCGTCCTCATAATTTGTGTATAGATAAGTTAATTAAAATTGAAGATGAAATTATGAATAGTTGTGGTGAAATGTGTAAATAAACTTTTTCTGTGTTCAAATGATTTTTCATTCTAATATCCCACTCACTTTTTAGTTTAGTACCCGGTCAGAGCTGGACCTTTCAACAGCAACACGTGTGGTGTGATATTTTTTATACAAGTGAGACACGAGTGCCTTCAAGCAAGTAGGTACAACACGTGCACGTTGTTAATTTATAGAACAGAGACACATGCCAAACATCTGGGAAGCCGTTAACATGCAGTGTTATTGTTCTTCAAAATTCAAAAAATTAACTCGTCTCTTGATGTGAATTTCATTTACCGAATTTGATTCAATTGCGAAGAATATTAAATTTTCAACAGGATGTCAAAATGCTGATTCACTGTTAACAAAAACAGAAAATGTACACTTTCCAATTTTATCTGAGATATTCGAATTGCTCGATTCACTAGACAGTGGTCATCTACATTATGATTGTACAAATGATTTGTCATTATCTGTTGTTAAAAATTCCGATGAACTTTGGAAATGCTTGTACAATATTGCAGATAAAAAATGTAAAAGAACTTAGATCATTGACCTCTCTCTGTATCCACTTTAATCTGACAGTATAGCATTAGATGTGAGAGAGAGAGAGTGAGAGGGAATTTCTCAATTCACTTTAATATGACAGTATAGCATTAGATGTAGAGTGATAGGGTATTTCTCAATTCACTTTAATCTGTCAGTATAGCATTAGATGTAGAAAGAAGGATTCACTTTAATCTGTCAGTATAGCATTAGATGTAGAGAGAAGGATTCACTTCAATCTGTCAGTATAGCAATAGATGTAGAGAGAAGGATTCACTTTAATCTGTCAGTATAGATGTAGAGAGAGGGAATTTCTCAATTCACTTCAATCTGTCAGTATAGCAATAGATGTAGAGAGAAGGATTCACTTTAATCTGTCAGTATAGATGTAGAGAGAGGGAATTTTTCCCCTCAAAGGGAAATTATTTTTTCCTTCACTTTCTTCATCCCCCTCATCTATACTGGGCAAGGGGAAGGGAAAATCTATTTGAGAGAGAGATATATCTTTCTCTCTTTTCATCCTCCTCATCACCACTGGGCAAGGGGAAGGGGAAATCTATTTTTAGAAAGAGTGAGAGAGAGATATATCTTTCTCTCTTTTCATCCCCCTCATCACCACTGGGCAATGGGAAGGGGAAATCCATTTTTAGAGAGAGTGAGAGAGAGAGATATATCTTTCTCTCTTTTCATCCCCCTCATCACCACTTGGTAAGGGGAAGAGGAAATCTATTTCTAGAACACCCCCTTCACCCTGTGGGAGAGGGGAAGGGGAGGTGGGATGGTCAAGTGGTGAGAGGGGGGAGGGGATTTCGAGCAAAAAAGCCGGTCTGAAGTCCCAAACCCACCCTACTCTCGTGCACCTGGAAGCCCAAATTTTAATTTTCCTTTTAGATTTTTCAGAATTAATGTTTAGATTTCATTAATGGTACATTCAATTTCATTAAAAAATCACCGAATCATATGGTCGAAATTAAAAAAGGTACATCTGTTTCTATATTGCTTTCTACCTGAAAAATATAGTTTTGAAACTTCGTTTTCCTGATGCAATGTTTAAGCCTACACGTGGCATGGATTATTAATTTTTCAGCTAGAACAGTTTTTGAGACAAATGCTAAATAAACGTCTACAGTCTCATCAATGCTGTATCGGCAATATGAAAACGCATGCAGTTAATATGTCTTTCAATAAAGGTGTTGTTATTTACATAAAGAAATTATATTCTTCCAGTTTTTATTCAATTAAGATTTCAAAATTATTCGAGCCCTGATAGAATGACTGACTCACTGTACATAGGCCTATTTTGAATTCTTCTAGATTTCATTACGTCAAGTTTTAAGAAAGACCCTTGCGAAGCACGGGTTACCTGCTAGTAACTAAATATGTTGTATCTCTTTAAATAGCTGAGATATAGGCCTTGCTCAAGCCTGATAGAGCATTTTCTTTCAAACCCAAAGTTGACAAATATATGATATGTACATATATCTCAACACTCTTCTACTGGTTCGTATTATAATCCGATCATCAAAAGATGGCAAAATTTGATGAGTGTATGTACTGGTAGGCTATTATAAAATCTGAAAATCAATAACCTCTATTGAGAACTACATAACCCATACAACTTTGCAAACAGTTCAAGTTTGTTTAACTTGATCAATACTTGTGAATAATATCAATAAATTGTAAAAAAATATATTCAAATTTTCTAAAAAATCGATTTTTGAGATATTCCCCATACTGTTACATTGTGATTTGAAACATTTGGCAGATGGCAAAACATGATATCTCTGACATCACTAGCAAAAATCCTCAATAGTTGATTTAAATAAATGTTTTATTCCTTGATATTTTATATTCAAATAGTCAATGATCAGCTGATTATATTAGTGTAAAATGAGTAAGAAAAAATATGATAAATAATTTTTGCAGCTATGCCAAACTTTCAAATTGCTCTCCTGAAAAGTTTACAAATCATTACTTATCAGCTTGTGTCATCTACCCACAGAACTGTTTCGAAGAGGTACTCTTTCTAGATTATAGTTCTATATTAACATATGGTATGGACATTCCAATTATAATTTTAAGATATTGGAATAAGAAGAATGTACATGCTAAAAGTCGAACTTTAAACCCTCAAAAACCACCCTTAGAGTTAAAATATCGCCAAAAGATTTCTTAGTGTGCCTCTAAAGGGCCAACTGAACATACCTACCAAATTTGAACGTTTTGGTCCGGTAGATTTCAAGTTCTGCGAGTGAGTGAGTGAGTGAGTGAGTGAGTGAGTGAGTAAGTCATCAGTGAGTGAATGCCATTTCGCTTTTTATATTATATATAGATAGTGCACTCATATATTAATGAACTTGTATGTCGATTTAGAAGAATTAGTCAAATGAAGTGTTCTTTGATAACACTGTTGAAGCAATAGAATACCATCTCTAGCCAGGCTACTCAAAAGCAGATCAGTCATGTAAGAACAGCCGCAGAATGAGTAGACAATGCAGTGTATAATAATAATAATAATGGACTTTTCTAGGAAGAGAAGACTGATGTGAGAGTGAGTGTGCGTGTCAATTGTGATAGTGGTGCTACTGAAGTAATGAACTCCTTTCTCTAGAAATAGAAGACTGATGTGTGAGAGAGCGCATCGGTTGAGAGAGAGTAGAGCTATGAAGACTGATGTTTGTGAGCCAGCATGCTTTTTTACTCCGTTCCTTATCTCATCAGTTAAATTTACCTAGTACTACACTTCTTGAACAGCCTTCCTAGAGATGCCACTTAATGTCCAGTAACATGTTCACCTAAAATTGAAAATAAGCTTGAAATTCGAGAAAATGTGATTATTAAATTGCAAACTGTTGGCAACTGTTGGTTCTATTAAATCATTCACTACGAAGTAGCAGACCTCGTGTGTCTCCAGCGTTATTGTCCTGTCACCAGCTGTCTCATGTATTTGAATAGTAGACTTGGGATGCGCGAGAACACTAGCATAAGGTGATCAATTTTCATAATGGCAGGGAAATTTTTGTGAGTATGCCTCACCAGATTTTCAATATATTATTTGGATACATGAGAAAAGTCCAGAACAAAATTTCTTCATGCAAAATTTTCTTGTGCTAGATACAGAGTGGCCCAAAAACCTCGTATTTTCAGTCCTCTGCTTGCAGAGGACTAGTTCCATGTAAAACAACCAAAGGCAGATTACTCATAGACAAGTCAAGAGTTTTAGAGTTTGCATTTAATACATTATTGTACATCTTAAGATTGAAAAACTTCAAAAACTGATGTATTGTAATCTTTGAAACCAGCAACCTTTGAATGTACGAAGTTAATGAGAATTATTGAAACAACTAAATCTCTCTCTTACAAGAATAATTTGACAGTCGGTTTCATTGAGGCTATTTGGAATAAAAAATACTCTGTCGCTTCAAAATCTTTGACCCTCATATGAATTAAAATTCATTTTTTCAAATGAGAAGGTGGTTGGTCATGTGATTCATGATTTTGAAACAGAGTTCCAAGAGAAAATAAATGGCGCAGACCGCACATTGATATCTTAACCCATATTAGTTTTTTGATTAGTGAAAGTTGAAAATTATGTTGTAGTATGAATAACAGTGGATGAAATAGAAACTCAAAAATAATAACTCAAATTTATGTTTCTCTATCTCAATATTATTAATTTGATTAAAAGTGAAAAAGACATTATCCTAACAAAAACACAAAGACATTAATGAGGACAGGGCCGCCCCGAGGTTAATAGGTGCCCAGGGCGAGATTTTGATATGCACTCCCCCCCTCCAATAAGTATAGCGCAGTGAGGTAGTATTTAAAAGTAGAGCTACATTGCTCTTCCAGGAGGAGAACTTCCATTATGGGCTGAACCTCTCCTTGATAATCATGCTATAGATTTTGTAAGCAGTGTTTAGCAAGCTGACTTCCCTATAGTTGTCACAGCAACTTCTTAGTCCAGTTGATATAGACATAAAAAAGGAGGTGTGCTTGCAATTTATATTGTAGTTATGATTAAATATATTTTTTGGATACATGAGAGAAGACCAGAACAAATAGTCCAGAACTTCGTATTTTCAGCTCGTTTTCCAGTTTTCAGCTTTTTCTGCCAAATCCAGTGATCTGACGGAAAAATTTGCTCCAGCCATTGTCTTAGATTATAAAATGAGATCATCCACAACTATCTATCTCCAATAAGTACATTTCAAAGTATGCAAAAATGAATTGAGCCTTGTAGAGTTGGTAAGACAAATTAATATTCACTACTAGCATATGGTTTCAAAATGGTGGGCTTGAATATATAGACCCGAACCGCATTCCTCCTTGTAAGGTCTCTGAAGTGAAATTTTGAAACATGTTAATCATCCACCAAGAGGAGAATTGGTGCATAATGATAACGTCCAAGGTTGTCTCACAGTAAGCTTGTATATCCTTATCTATAAACGTTGCTACATTGTGTTGTGAGATGAGTGAAAACTGTAACAAGAAATGACAAACTTTGATATGCCAATTTTCAATGAACTTTCATTGGAGATATATCCTATTAAAGCATTACCATAATGTGTTTCAGTTTGATTGGTTCTAGGTTAAGAATGTAAGATTTGGTGAGAATGATTTAATTTATATCAATATATATATTCAGAAGACAACTTTGAATTCATTATTATTCTTCCAAAAGAATATTCAACTGTGCTGAATGCACACACACAACATAAAAAGTTTTAAAAGGAAAAGATGGGATTTGAATGTTACTGCTGGATATGTATTGAAAGAATGGTAAAATCTCATCCTAGTTGTCAAGTACATCTAGAATTTATGATAGTAAGAAGTTAGTTCACTTAAATCTGACAGAAATTCGTTTCACTTAAATCTGTCACTAGATTGCCTCTCTCTCTCACACATATCTCTCTCTCTCTGCTATAAATCAACATCAAATAGACTGTGATGAAATGTAATTGAGCATGACTGAATGTAATTAGGTATGACTATATTAACTAGAGCATGACTAGAGAGAGAGAGTATCAAATCCATACTTCTCATCTACTAATAATGAAGTATGTATGAATAAATATGAATATTTATACATAAATATTGAATACTCATCGTTAGGAGACGATATGTATATTTCCAATGAGAAAAGTATATGAATAATAAGTTTGCGAGTAAAGCTGTTTATGGTTTCCCGTTCTAAAAATTGCTCCACTTCTTGACCGCATATCCTTTCCATTCAATGATTAGGAAAAACATCCTATTATCTCATTCACACAAAACAATGTTTCCTCTATTCCTTCCACTCTAATAAAAATAAAAGCAGGATATATGCGGTGTAAATCATTTCCCGCGAACTCTATTCTTAGTCCAGGTGTGAATTTGTTCTATTATGAAGTGTTTATTCCTTTCACTCTTATCAAAATTGAAACAGGATATGCGGTGCAAATTATCTAGCTCTACACTTCGCTAAAAGCAATCTACTGCTGCATTACTGTTACAACTCACGCATTGAATGCGAAAAGCTTAATTGAGAGATCCATACATAGTAAAACATTATTGGAAATGCCAATTTTGTATAAAATTGGAGCTCTATATGATTTCATTATAATAACTACCGATTGCATTAATTTGATGCCGGGGTGATAGAATAAGAAAAGTAGAAATTCAAGTTGTAATATAACTTGAAAGATATTGACTGAAGTGGAATTGTCTGTCATATCAGCTCCATTCATGAATGAAAATTGTCGGCCTTATACTGAGATGAAATTGAATAATCCAATATTAACTTAATATACTCACTGTTCTCTGTACGGCTTCCGAAATTCTTCTTTATTAATTAAAATTTTCAAGATATCATAGACCGGATTAGGAGTGCTTGTTAATTTGTTGAATAACTGTTACCCTGTCATAAATTCCACTGAAGCTGCCCGAAAAACTTTGCAGTATGCTTGGGCTGAGAAGCGAGACGGACAACGGACAACAAGTGCATCAAACAATGGTGAAGAGGACCGCTGCAATCCGAATCAGACGGAG